>NC_081431.1:15171162-15453662 GCF_949786415.1 Peromyscus eremicus | reverse complement strand
AGTGTTAGACCTCATCCACAGTTCACAATTTAATAACAACCAACATGGCATTTAATCAGATCTTTTCCAAAGAAGCGAAATGCATTCCCAAGAAATGAGTTCTAGCGGTATTCTAATGGTTATGTTCTCACAGGTGGGAAGATAAGGATGCTCACTGAGGAGAGAATGACAAGCTGGAAGACAGGCTGCTGGGGGACATTCTCCCTTCCTTGGTGGCATGTGGCCTTTATCACATGAGGAAGCTTAGTCTCAGAAAGAGTTTGCTGTGGGCTTGATATTTCTAGTTGAAAGTTCAAGTAGAGTTCTGATAGAAACCAAAATTACTACCCAGTGTTCGGGTAAAGCTCCACCTCAGCCCCGGCACCCATATACCCAAAGAGTCTAGAATGTTCTGGTTTTATTACTTTCTGAAATATTCTTTCACTGAACTTGGAGCCCATCATTTTAGCAACAGAGCTTGATCAGCAAATCCCTGGGATCTGCTGGGACCTATGGGTCTCTGCCCACTCCCGTTGCTAGGGTTATAGATGTGTACCACCATGCTGAGCTGCTCCCTGGATGCTGGGCATCCAAACCCAGGCCCCTGTGTCTGTGTACCAGATACAATGCCATCTCACCAGCCCCTATTTTTTTTTTTAGCTCATTTTAACTAATGCCTAAAACTTGCACATTATGGAGGCATCAGGACAATACTTCTTGGCACTACGATAACATGCAAACCTTCTTTGGTATGATGGTTAATATCAACTACAAACTTGACAGGATCTAGAATCAACTAGGACAAACCTCTGGGCAAGCCTGAGAGGTACTTTCCTGATTAGGTTAACTGAAATGGAAAGACTTACCGTAAATGTGGGTGACACCACGCCATGGGCTGTGGGTCCTGGACAAAATAGAAAGGGGAGCTGAGCATCAGCCTTCATCTCCGGCTCCCGCAAGAGCAGCGGCCTCGCTCACCCAGCAGCCATGGCGTTCCCCACCACGACGACGAGATGTACCTAAAAACTGTGAGCCAAAATTCCTCCCTGAGCTGCTTTGCTCAGGCGTTTCACGGCAATAAGAGGAACGTAACTAAGACACACAGACTGCTTGTTTTGTGGGATTTGAACTCCCAAAGCTAGCAACGGACAATCTGAAAAGATCACCAATTCCTTTTCCCCAAGGCTGGCATCAACAGTTTCATTCCAAGATGGCCCATCCCGAGTGACCTATGAACCGTGTTGTTTGTGTGTGTTGCGAGGTGACCCCAGCCCTTCCTGCATTCCAGGAAACAGGATGTAGTTGCTCTCCAATAATCTATAAAATACCAAAATTACCTACTCAACCTTCTGAAAACGATAGGGAGCTGCTAAGGACAATTGCAGCAGGCGGACATGATCACGTTCGCTCACATCCTGCTTTGGAGCTAACAAAACATCCCCTCCAGTTCTGTGCTTCCTTTCCCTCCCCGAAGGAATTTGCTATTGTTTGTAAATATAGTGTACCCCCAATATGGGCTTTGTTTAACCACCTCTCAAGCTTTAGACTTTCTGAACATTCCTATCACAGAGGTAGAATTCACACACAAGAAAATGCAGTTCTAAGTATACAGTTCGGTGGTTTTCATCAAGTATGTACTGGGCTCAAGATAATGTCTCCATCATCCTAAGGAGTCCCTCTTGCTCATGACTATCAACTCCTCCATCTATCCTCAGCTCCAGGCAACTACTGTCTTTATTCTGCCATTTTCTGTCATTGTGCAGTCATTTTTATGACTTCGCTTTTAATGACAATATACCACAAGGATAAAATGGGATTCTCCATGCTTCCGCTTGAAACACTGCAAAAGGTCCACAGGAAATACATTTTGTTTTATTGAGACAGGTTCTCCTGTATCCAAGGCTGGCCTTGAACTTGCTGTGAGTAGAGGCTGGCTGGCTGGAACTTCATCCGGCTGCCTCCACCTGGGATTACAGGAATGTGCTACCATGCTTGGCTAGGGGACAATTTTAATAGGAAAAGAAGTAGCAATCTGTACGTTACTCAATTAAGATGCACAAAGTTTATCTCTTTGCAGGACTTCTTTCATTAGTGTGATCAATTTTTTATTGTTTTCAGATGTGGTATGACCAACTGTCCTGCTCCCTATGGCCACATTCCTGTTCCTGAAGGACATCTGCCTGAATCTTCTGGATCCCCCACAGGCCTGCTAGATTTAAGGAACTTGTGATGGGTGCCGGGATTTGTACTAGGCATGCCAGTCCACTTTGAGGATCTGGTCTCATCACATTCTTCTGCAGACCAGAAAGAGCTGTAGCAAACAAAAGTCGGAGATGAACTAATTGGTCTACGGTAGACTTAGACTCCACCTAACGTGTTTCCATAGGGAAAGGCAAGCTGGAGACACCCACATAAGCATGCTGCCTGCCTTTCTTTCCTGGAAATTTTCAGTTTTCTTACCTGGCCATTTTCAACTAAATCTCCAGGTTATGGAAAAATAAAGATCTTCCCTGGCAGAAACTCATTTGAATGGAGGAAGCCTCCTAATGAGCACATGTAAATCAGGGTTTGAGATGTTTGAATAACCAGATGGTGGAAACAAGGACGCCGGCATTTCCTGATAAACACAGGTGGTCCGCTGCTAGCAGAGGCCGTTTGGAATTTGGACATGGATGTGACCATGGCACTTGGGCACAACTTGGTATCCCCTAGTTGGCAAGTCCCTAAGAGAAAGGAGGATGGGATATGTGGAGTCCTTGTCCTGGACTAGGATGCTGCGCCTGTGCATAGAGCTTAATATTTTAATGTTTTCAATGGTTGAGGTTGTTGTTCCCTATGAACACACTGATGTGGATTTCCACAGTGTCATCTCCCAAAGAAGAGGGGCACGATGGCCCTATGAGTCTTTCTGTTAGAAAAGCCACAGATGGGCAAGAGAGACTGGCATGGTAAGGATGGACCAGCAGTGAATAGAGAGCCACACAGATGGGCATCAAAGAACCAGAGTTTTCATTTCTGGAATGGCAAATCCAAAAGGGTTGGTCCAGAGCTTCTGCAACGTCCCTCCGTCCCTCTGTGTGTGCCAGCAGTCTGAGGAGCTCAGTGTGCGGCAGGGGAGGTGAAGTGGGTTTTGTTATTCGCCTTGTAACTGAAGCCGGCCACACCCGCTGGCATCTGACTGAGTAGGAAAAAGGCCTCAGGGTGTCCTGTGCTGGGGACACCAGGTGACTGTACAGAGTCCATGCCAGCTAGGAGATCCCAGCAGGTGCAGGGCTGACGAAATGCGCAAGCGTGGAGGGTTTTCCTGCCTGGGTGGGGCTTCCAGGTGAGTCACCTCTCCCTTGGCAGGGAGGAGAGCTACGTGTTCTCCTCCACTCCTGCTGTTTTGCTGGCTATTTCTGGCTTCCTCTAGGATAGCTAACTAACTGTACCGGGAAACCTTGCCTTTGCTCTTATTCTTCTTACAGATTCCAGATCTAAAAATAATGGCCAAATGGCAAACAGACTGTGTCCCCACCAGCAGGCTACTACTATTTACTAACCCAAGCTACTAGTCAAGGATTTTTAAAACCAAAACACAAGGAGGGGTGTAGGAGTCCAGGGCCAGTGCGGTTACAGAGCTTCTCTACGTTTAGTACTTTTGCTGGCTGAGAAATGATATGCCTTAACGATGACCTTCAAACAGATCTTCAGACATGTTCAGAAATCATTCTCAAATTGTTATCCATATCTCATTTGTATGTCACCTCAGTTCAGGTGGGGATGGAACAAGGCCCCAATAATAACAAGTGCTTGTGTTTATTTTGCTTTCACGGACATTGTGTCTTTGTCTTCTTGCAGGTTACTGAGCTGGTAGGGTCTTGAGGTGGGGGACTTCTGTTTTGGGGGACTTGTATGAATCTGCAAGGTCAGTTTGGACATGTGTATCATCATCAAAGGGGCAGGTGGGTGTGCCTGGCCTGGCCTGCAGATGTCTGGCTGACTCTGTTGGTGGATATCTTCTGATGAGACTTTAGGGAAACCATATTCAACTTCAAGCACCAGAAATGCAGCTTTGGTGGCTAGGGATATTTTTCAGGTCACTATGAAGGTGAAGTTTTCTTTTGAACTCTTTCTTACAGTCACAAGCCACAGACACCTCTTAATGGACTCAAGTAGATGTGACATCACATCGGGAGGCTCTGGTGTCTCAGGGAACCCAAGGGCCAAGGGGCACTGAAGTGAGCAAGGCTCATACAAACACACATATCAAAGGCATGTCACATTTCTGGATCTGAGCAGGGACTCCTGTGACCAGCAGCAGTGGCAAGGGTCTGCCCTGTCCAGTCAAATGGCGCAGCCCCAACTTGAAAGGCACTTGGAAACCAGAAAAACAGCCTTTTAAGAATTGAACGTGCAACCAAGAAAACGTAATACACGGCACAATGGTCAATCGATGCTGCCAATACCCTTTTTATTCAACATGCCAAAGTAATGCCAATCTAACCAAAAGACGAGCGTTTGCATTTTTAAATGGTTTTTAAAAGTATACCCTAAAAACTAAACCAGACTATAATATTAAGGGTCTGGCAAACAGAAGGGAGTAACTTCTAGGTCCAGAGAACATAGGAGAAAACATCAAGAAAACACTGAATGAGTTTGCTCCTTAAAAAAAACGACAAAAACAACAACAACAAAAAAAACCAAACTGTGTTTGTTTCTGTGTATGAAGATGCACACACGTGTGCAGGTACCTGAATAGGCCAGAAGAGGGTGTGGATCACTTGGAGCTGGAGTTGGAGATGGTTGTGAGCAGTCCGATGTCGGTGCTGAGAATTGAACTCTGGTCAATCAACAAGAGTGGATCCATCTAGCCAGCTTTCCAGGCCTGAGTTTGTGTCTTTTTTATTTTATTTTTATTTTTATTTTTATTTTTTGGTTTTTCGAGACAGGGTTTCTCTGTGTAGCTTTGCACCGTTCCTGGAGCTCGCTCTGTAGACCAGGCTGGCCTCGAACTCACAAAGATCCGCCTGCCTCTGCTTCCCAAGTGCTGGGATTAAAGGTGTGCGCCACCACCGCCCGGCCGAGTTTGTGTCTTTAAACTTTGACATACTATATCATGAACTTTGCTCATACTATCTAAAGCATCTTCCAAACTTATGAAGATGGTACTATTCTCTCTCTCTCTCTCTCTCTCTCTCTCTCTCGCTCGCTCTCGCTCTCTCTCCTCTCTCTTCCCTTCTCTCTCTCCTCTTTCTCTCTTCTCTCCCCTGAACCAGGCTTTTTCTTTTAGGCCACCAACCAGCTCTCAAATCATGACACAGAGACTTATTATTAGTTATAAATGCTTGCTTGGCCTTGTCTTATGCTCGTTCCACTGTTTTTATAACTTAACCTGTTTTTCTTCATCTGTATTTTGCCTCAGGGCCTTTCACCTTTCTGTCTGTATACCTGAATTTTACTGCTTCTCGTGTCTGGCTGGCTGGTGGCCGCCTGGCTTCTGGCCCCGGTGTGACCCTCTCTTTCTCCCTTGTTCTCTCCTCCTTCTTCTCTCTCAGCCTAGATCTCTCCTCCTGCTTATTCTCTCTGCCTGGCAGCCCTGCCTATCCCTCTCCTGCCTCGCTATTGGCTGTTCAGCTTCTCATTAGACCAATCAGGTGCCTTAAGCAGGCAAGGTGGAAATAAATGCCACACATCCTTACATTATTAAACAAATGCAGCATAAACAACTGTAACACACCTTTACATAGTTACAGTAATATTCCACACCATAAACAAGTATAACATATCTTTACATAGTTAAAACAATATTCCACAACACTCCCCTCCTCTCCCCACTCTCCCCCCCCCCCACTTTCTCTCTCTGCACAGGGGATACGATTTAATCTAGAGCCTTGTGGATGCTAGGTAAGCACTACCCTGCTGGACCATCCCTCGGCACTGTTCTCACCGATAAAAGCACGGGGCTGTCAAATGACTTGGCAGATCCAACAGGAAATGGTAGAGCCCTCGTGCTCCCTAAGACCATGGATTCCCCAAGCCCTGCTCTTGCCTTCTGTACCGCTCACCTCCCATTGGCAAACTTAAGTTAACGCTGGCAGTGGTGGCGCACGCCTTTAATCTCAGCACTCGGGAGACAAAGGCAGGCGGATCTCTGTGAGTTCAAGGCCAGCCTGGTCTACAGAGCTAGTTCCAGAACAACTAGGGCTGTTACACAGAGAAACTCTGTCTTGAAAAACTAAAACGAACAAACAAACAAACAAATAAATAAATAAACTTAGGTTAAAAGGGGGGAAAGTATTCTGGGCAGTGGTAGCTCACACCTTTAAGACCAGCACTCAGGAGGCAGAGGCAAGCAAATCATTGAGTTCAAGGCCAGCCTGGTCCAGGATGGCCAGAGCTACACAGAGAAACCCTGTCTCAAAAAACCAAAAGAAAAAAACAAAACAAAAAAACCCAACATGTTTAACCAAAAAACAGGGGGTGGGGGCAGTCCATCCACTCACTCCTGAGCGTGTGCAGATGATCCTGGGCTTGATGTTCAATACTGTAATAATAAAAATAAAGAAATGATGATGATCGTAATAATAATAAATATTGTAGAGCCAGATGAAACAGGTACCCTTATGCACTGAAGACATTATAAAATGACATAAATACTTTGGGAAGTAATTTGGCATGTATCATAAACTTTTATCATGCTTGACCTACTTTTTTGACTTTGAAACTTCGAGTATCAGAAAAAGATACTGTGTGACCTTGATGTTTACTCAGGGTGCACCAATGTTGAGATTTAAAGAAGCAGTGGTAAGTAGCCGGACATGGTGGCACACACCTTTAATCTCAGTACTTAGGAGGCAGAGGTAGGTGGATCTCTGTGAGTTCGGGGTCCAGCCTGGTCTACATAGCCAACACAGCAGAGTTAGATAGTGAGATCCTGTCTCAAAACAAACTAACAAACAATGAAATAAAAATTTAGAAATAAGAAAAAGAACAGAGTGACCAGGGAAGTGGTCACATACATATCGATAACATCAGTTCCAATCAAATGTCATGTGGTCACATCACCTACGATGACTTTTTTACCCCCAGTAACTACCTAGGTTCTAGACTATTCTATCCCCAGCCCCCAGCAGAGTGTCTAGATTGGTCCTAATGGGAGCTGAGGGGCTCGAGGAAGAGCCTGTCTCCAGTCTCTTACAGAATTCAGGCCTGGCTGAGGGGACAGGTCAAGCTTTGTCCCCTGAGGAAGGAAGTATGGCGGCCCTTGGCACTAACTGGAGTCTCTGAGATGCTCTGGTAAGTTGAGGAGGGAAAGTCCTGACTTTACCTTAAGCTGTGGGATTTCTGACTGTGACCCTTGTGGGCCATACTGGCCTCTCTGACATCTGGAGCCTGTGCGGCCTCCGTAGGGAGCAAGGCAGTGGCCAGGAAGTGGCGCCCCCTGCTGCTGACCTTGTCCCACTGTTCGTTTCTCTTAACATCTGCTTGGCGAGGATTTTCTCTTCAAAGCATCTGAAATCACAAGCCAAGTGGCTCAAGGTCATCATCTCCAATCCCCACTCAGCTGCTTCGGGAGTATTCAAATGAAGGGTGCTCAGGGAAGGGCACGGTCAGGCAGCTGCCCGTTACCAAGCAATTTCTGTGACTGCGCTAAAGCCGGCTTGGAATGCACGCCGTCTTCGGCGGTTAGCTGGGATCAGCCGCCTTCACAGAGGGGTATTTTGTGGAGTCAAATGACCTCCTAGATTTTCCATCTGTGTAAGCAGGAGTGAGCTCAGCCACCTCCCCAACCGCCTTTGTTAGCACAGCCTCAGGACCCCTTGGGGCCGCGCTAGCCAGGCCCTTCGGTGAGGCCAAGGGAACAGAGGCAACTCCAGAGAGTACTTCCACCACACCACGGAAAATCAGAGATCCCAGACTCATTTCACACTCCTGCTGTGACTCCCCCCGGAGAGACTACTGTATCCAAATACAACAGCAGTAGCGTACCTCCCTGGGTCCGGACCAGGGTGAAGCTGCATTCCTGGGGCGCCAGCAGCCCGGCCACGCCTGTCTCCCTGCGCACCAGGCCACAGTAAGCAGTCCTCTGCCCTCCGTCCTGGGCTAGGGCAGTGCGAGCAAGACCTCCATCCTCGGTTTCCTCCTGACTTCTTGCTAACAGCCTTCACACTCCAGGTAGCCACACATCTGCAGCCATCTGCCTGGCACGATGTAGAGACTGGGCACTTGACCCAAAACTCTGGGCGAGTCTCTGATCCGTAAATACGACAGCCCCCAAACCCACACCCAACCCAATGAAAGAATTTTAAATATATCTGGTGTGTTAGTCTCTTCACCTTAAGCGCCCACCACGGGGCCACCTGTGGAGTCCTTGTGGGAGTACACTATCATGTCCACGGCTCTGCTAAGGGGGATCTGCCCCCCACGAACCCTCCTACAGGGACTGGACAAGAAGAGGGAGGAGGAGAAACAAGCAAGGAAGAGAAAATATGGAAGTATGGGCAAGGCAAGCTGGTGGAAGACAACGAAGGAGATGGGCAGGGCGGGTGAAGGTTCTCTACCAACCAAGAAAGAAAGAGGGAGGGAGAGGGGGAGGGAAGAGGGGGGAGAGGAAGGGGAGAGGGAGAGAGAGAATTTGTGTTTTGAGGCTGGGCTCTGGAGCTCTTCCTGTGTTTGGGTTCCCATAAAATCCCCATAATGGCTCCTGTTTCTGGAACCAATCAGACTTGAGCGGGACGGTTCCCAGCCGCTCCGAATGCCATCTCCAGATGCGACTCAGTCTTTCCGCCGGCCAGGAGCGTCCTTCCTCACCTGCGTTATCTGAAGAGCCGGCATGGGTTTCCCTGATTTGTTCAGGAAGAACATCAACCAGCTGTTAGCTCTGCAAGGGAGCTGACAGGGCCCCGACCTGCTGATCCTCGGACAGCAGGAGCAGTGCCTGGTCCCTCCCGAGAGCCCCTCATTCCTGGGGAGCAGCACGCAGGCCTGCAGTGGGAACACAGCTATGCCCAGAGGTGCTCCCTCATGGGGAGGACCATCCTGAAAAGCTGGGCTCTGGGAGGGCTGTGAGTCACCTGGGTACCAGGAAGGCTGCCAAAAGGGCAACAGTGCTGCCCTGGGACGCAGAAGGAAGCAGCTGTTTTCCAGGCAAATCAGTGGTCAGCCAGGGGGAGGAGAAGCCCTTTTGGAAGTGTTTTGAAGTGACCGGGTCCTTGCAGTTCACAATGCACTCTTTCCCAAGGCTCCGGACAAAAGGGTATCCCAGCCAGAGAACCTTTCACCTAGACAGATGGATCCCATGGGCCCCTAGGCTCCTGGAGATGCAGCTCAGGAACAGCCCCACGGGTGGGCCTGGCTTTTTTTCAGACCCCAGGAAGAGGAGGTGGAGCTTCCTGTTATTCATTCTTGGTCTCTGTCAGGTCCGGGATTGCCCACTGGACCTTCTCCAAGGGGAACAACCACCGCCATGCCATGCTGAGGCCTCTGCTGAAAAACCAAAGGGAGACCCCCAAATAAGATGCCTTAAGACAGCCACGGAAGCCTGATTCTTCAGGCCCATCACAAGCATAGGTGGAGGTGAGGACAGGGAATTCTGGTATTTATTTAGCCATTGCTGGGAGCTGAGCCCAGGGCACATCCCATTTATCCCTTCCTCTATGGAGATAAAAATATAAACATGTTTTATTTAATTGTTGTTTATTGTGATATTGGAGATGGAACCCGGGGACCCACTCATGCTAGGCAAGCACTTTACTGAGCCACACCCCAGCACTTTACATTTTTAAGATTACATTTATTTATTTATGTGTGTCTGCGTGCGAATGCATGCATGCATGCATGCCATGGTGTGCCTTTGGAACCCAGAGGACAACTTGCAAAAGTTGGTTCTCTCCTTCTACCACATGCGTTCAGGTTGTCAGGCTTGGCAACAGCCTTTACTCATGGGACCGACCATCTTGTCTGTTTCTTAGCCCCTTTATGTGGGCAACACACACACACACACACACACACACACACACACACACACACACTCGCAGGCACACATTCTAAAAAGCTTTTTACTAGGGAATAGGGAAGACAGAAAATATACTGCTTAGAATTTTCCTTCTTGGTTAACAGACAAGAGCCTATTGAGAGATTCTTGGTTCTCTCTTGACACACCCCTCCCCCTCCCCCCTACAAGGCAAAGACAGCTACACAGACGAAAAGTGTCCATTGAGAGAAGAACTTAAATAACTTGGCAACTATAAAATCTGGCATTGGACACAGTGAATATACACAGTTCAACCTCCCAGTTAAACATGTATTGTGTGCATGGGAGAGGAGACGTTGGTGTGGAGGCCAGAGGACAAGCTCAGTCTTGATCCTCAGGCACCTTTTATAAAGACAGGCCCTTTCATTGGACTGGAAGTGACCAAGTATGCTAGGCTGGCTGACCAGCAAGCCCCAGGGACCCACCTGCCTCCTCCTCCCAAGCTGGGATTGCAAGTGTAAGTTACCGCATTCGGTTTGTACATGGGTCCTGGGGATCAGGTGTAAGTTATCGCATTCGGTTTGTACATGGGTCCTGGGGATCAGGTGTAAGTTATCGCATTCGGTTTGTACATGGGTCCTGGGGATCAGGTGTAAGTTACCGCATTCGGTTTGTACATGGGTCCTGGGGATCAGGTGTAAGTTATCGCATTCGGTTTGTACATGGGTCCTGGGGATCAGGTGTAAGTTACCGCATTCGGTTTGTACATGGGTCCTGGGGATCAGGTGTAAGTTACCGCATTCGGTTTGTACATGGGTCCTGGGGATCTAGCTCAGGTCCATGTGCCCACAGAGCAAGCACTTAACTTACTGAGCCGTCTCCCAGCCCTAAACATATTTTTAAAAGACGAACAGCTTATTTTACCCCCAGCCCCTGAATGGAATAACACACAGAACAAAACTGGACGGTCCTGGTGAACTCCCAAGGACAGAGTCAGGTCTCCTTGTTTACCGCTTTGTGAGTACCGTTGTCAGGTGTACGCTGGCACTCACTAAATATTGGCAAACAAATCAAACCCAGAGCTGCCTATGGTGCCTATCAACCTGGTTTCAAATCATCGACCCTCTTGGCCTCTGAATTTCTGGGGTCCTGTGAAGCAGGAGGGTCCCCGGGAGACCCTGTAAGAGCCTGCCTGGGTCGATACTGTTTGCTGCCGATTTCCACCTTCTCTTGCTCTACATGAGAAGGGCTGTCACCACTGCCCATTCCAGGGACAGAGGAGGGGACAGAACGCACAGCTGCAGACCATGCCTGCCTGCCTTCTGTGCACTCCTCAGCTCTCTCACGAGCAGCCTCAGTGACTGCTCACTCCTCCTGCCTCTGCCAGCCCCCTCACAGGGTGACGGAGTTCACTGCTTTCTGCTGTCCAGTCCCCTCCTCGGGATGCGGACCTCAGCCTGAGGGGTGTAAAGTCAACTGTCTCTAATGATGGATGGTTCTCAGGTGGAAAACCAGAGCGAGAAGAGAATAATGACGCCAGCTATTCCAAAACCTCCTCCGCTTTTTTCATTTTGGGGAAATGTCATATGTACAACAGAAGGAAGCAAGATTTCACCATAAAACGCATTTTCCCAAGCAGCTGTTCTGTGGAGTGGTCAAGGCCTGGACTGCCGAGCTAGATAGAAACTGAGTAGATAGACAGTTGACAATGAAGAAGAGAATCCATTCCTCACCTTAGAGTCCTCTACGAAACCTATAAGGATGTTCTGAGGTGAGGCATGGATCCTTCAGATGGAGTGGGTGGCCAACAGGAGCTTCTCTCAGCAGGAAGTTCCAGTTGGAAGGGACTAGCCTGATCAGCTGGTCTTCAAAGGGGACATGGGACAGCCAATTGTTCTTAGGTAGGACTCTGGCCGCTGAGGTCAAGGTCCTGTCTTTGGATCTCTGAGAATAATGCTGAGCTCTATCCTGTGGTCCCAGGTAAGAACTGTGTCTGGTCACCTGCTGTGGTCCTGATACAGGTGGAAGGGAGCATCTGCTGTTGCCGGCAAGTGGCTGGCTTTTGCTCCCAGATCTCACACCAGCTCAACCCTCCACAGCTCCAGATGGGGTCAACCAATGCTGACCTTGATAAGAGACTGAGAAGCTAAATGGGGTAAGAGACAAAAAATGACCAGCATAGTATCTAAAATGTGCTAGACATTTGGTAATTGCTGGAGCAGTAGCTGAGGTTCATACCTTCATCCATAAGCATGAGGCAGAGAGAGCTAACTGGGAATGGTGTAAACTTTTGAAGCCTCAAAGCTTACCCCAGTGACATGCCTCCTCCTCCAACAAGGCCACACCTCCTAATCCTTCCCAAACAGTTCCACCCAATGGGGACCAAGTATTAAAAACATGCGCCTATGGGACCATTCTCATTCAACAGTGTGTGAGATGGGTATGCTTCTACTTTGACATCTACCCACTGAGTCTGAAGCTGAAGTTTTCCTGGTCCTACCCAGCTCCTGCAGCCCCACGGTCCTGCTCAGACCCAAATAAACACACAGAGGCTTATATTCATTAAAACTGCTCAGCCATTAGCTCAGGCCTACTGCCGACTAGCTCCTACACTTAAACTCAGCCCATTTCTGTTAATCTATATATTGCCACATATTCTGTGGCTTTACCTGCATCCCATTACATGTGGCTCCTTGGGTGGCTCCTTGGTGTCTCCCGACTCAGCCTTCTTCTTCCTGGAATTCTCCTTGTCTGTTTATCCCACCCATACTTCCTGCCTGGCTACTGGCCAATCAGCTTTTTATTTATCAACCAATCAGAGCAACACATTCACAGCATACAGAACATCCCACATCATGAGTCTGGTGTCCTGGGATGAGTATTTAGGAGAATAAGTAAGGATGGCACCAATGGGGGAAGCAGACATACAGACAGGCTGCCAAAGCCTTGAAAGATCCACTGACTAGACTTCTGTCTTAGTTAGGGTTTCAATTGCTATAAAGAGACACCATGACTACGGCAACTCTTATGAAGGAAAACATTTATTTGGGTTGGCTTGTTTACAGTTTCAGAAGTTCAGTTCATTATCATTATGGTGGGACATGGCAGTGTGCAAGCAGACATGGTGCTGGAGAAGGAGCGGCAGGACATTTCACCTCCCTGGATCTGTTTTCCCCTCTGGAAAGCCGATCACGGTGAGCCACGAAGCTGTTTATAAAATAATCATACAGGCTGTGTAGAGGTGGTGCACGCCTTTAATCCCAGCACTCGGGAGGCAGAGCCAGGCAGATCTCTGTGAGTTCGAGGCCAGCCTGGGCTACAGAGCGAGATCCAGGACAGGCACCAAAAACCACACAGAGAAACCCTGTCTCGAAAAACCAAAATAATAACAATAATAATAATAATCATAATCATACAGGATTATGTATGCTACAAACTGTATGGCCTATGGCTCTGGCTTATATTAGCTAGCTCGGGTGGGAGAGATTCGTCTGGACTGTGGGGCTAGGTGGGACCGAGAAACTTCCCCTACACACCTGTCCCTTCAAGGGATTCAGGATCAACAACAATTGCGTCACACTCCATGCTGGTGTCACTACAGCCACACTCCATCTTGCCTCTTCTCACCTACTCCATGCCAAGCCAAGGAGGGGCCTCTGCTGGCCTGCCTGCTCTCAGCCCATGCCCGAAAGCCACCCGAGGGTAGGGTGGACATTGCAAACTCCGAGCATCCCTCACCCCTTAGGGCCCTAAAGAATTATATGATGAGCAGCAGGGCCCTGTGAACTGTCTACCAACCAAAGGTCCAAAGAGTGCTGCTGCAGTGTGAGTGACAGGCCTGGGAATGGCCGCCAGGGCTGAGTGCTAGGGAAACTGAGGCAGAGCAGACAGATAATCTCGGATTGCTGCAGGTCAGAGTGGGCAGCCTGAGTGCTGGTACAGACCAGGCACATGTAAAGTATCCACTCTGACTCTCCACAGGGACCCAGCATCTATAAAGTGATCATGTTTGGTGACCCAAACTGAAACACATAGTTAAACAGATCTTGTGTAGACAAAGGAATCCAAATCAAAACTGCCCTAGGAAACCCGGGGCCTGCTGCAGGGGAGCAGGCTTTGGGCCAAACTCCACCTAACAGTCACTCAGGCGGCAGACGGAGCCCAGGAAGGATGCCACGCTTGGGAAAGGGTGCAATCAGAGCAGCGGGCCCCAGACCCTCACATTTCCGGTGGTGAACCTGGACTCAGAATGAAGATCTACCACCTTCTCCTCCTCCTTGCTCTCCAGTATTGGCTTTATCCTCACCACTGAAGTGCCAAGGGACCTGGCTGGTGCTCTCTCTCTCCCCTGCTCCCCTGTGAACACACAAGCACGAGCATCTCCCACCCCAGCGCGCAGCTGCTGGAGCAATAGAGGCATTGGGGGCTGGGAAAGATTCTACCGTTTAAATACAGGTCACCTGGATGTATCAATCCCCACAGAGTTGAGCGCAGGGTCCACAAAACTGCAAAAAGGTGCCAATTACTGGGCAAGAGGCATGGAGTCGTCACGTGAAGTGAAGCAGGAGCACGAAGAGAGGGTCTGAAATGCAGGGCTCTGTCCTGTGCTCAGGTGGTTGGTTAGAAGCCCCCTTTTGAAAACTCACAGTAAAGGGGCTGTGTGGGCTAGCGGGGAACCAGGAAGTCCCCCAGAATGTCAAGCTACACAAAGCACTTCATGTTGAGAAAATCCTCAATAGGGAATGCCATGGAGCTCCTGAGTACAGAAGGCAGCCTCCCCAAGGTAGCCGGGATTGGGGGAGATGCTGAGGGATGAACCGGGAGCTCCCCAAGGGTAGCTGGGGTATGGTGGACCCCTATCCAGTCGCAGCCAGTGCAGAGACAATGGGAGTGGCCCAGAGCTGATTGACTGGTCTGAAGTCACCTCTTTACCCAACCAGGCAATCAGCGCCACTGCGCCCCCACTGCGCCCCCACAGCTGTCCTTCAGCACAGGGCTGGGTTGTGACCACTGGCATGGTCACCTGGCAAATGTCGGCCTCTGCAGAAATGACTGAGGGAAGAAAGGAAGGATGGTGAGAAGGCAGGGGAGGGACCTCGGTGAGCTTTTGGCAGTAGTGGGAATTGAACCCAGGGCTCTGGGGCTGGCCCCGTTGGATACTCACTTCCACTTTCCAGTTCCTGTGCAAAGGTAGAATTTGTTTCCTTTCCCTCCCCCAGTGGTAAAGATTAGAGTAAGCATGTCACCCAATGAGCAGATTGTAGGGCTGGGCTGGGACTTGCTGGAAATCCACCTGCCTCACTCTAGATTCCATGTTCAGGTCTGAAAAAAGAAAGGAAGAAGAAAAAAAAAAGACTAGAAAAGAAAAAACTCTTTCCTCCTTTTCTTTCTTCTGTTCTTCCTTCCTTCCTTCTCTCCCCCCTCTCTCTTCCCGCTGTCTTTCCCTCTCTTCCCCTCTTTCCCTGCCCTTTTCACTTTCCTTTCACATAATGGATTTCTGCTGAAAAGCTGAGTAAGGATCAAAGTCAAATAATACATGCTAAAGTGGATCATTAGAGCTGGATGTGATGGCACGCCTGTAATCCTAGCACTCGGGAGGCAGAGGCAGGGGGATTGCTACAAGTTCCTGGACAACATAGCAGAGCTTCATCTCAAACATTTTAATTAACAGTAAATGGGTAATAAAGTATGTGTTATTTTAGGCGTTACCCCCATGTGGGGAAGGGACAAAATGGCTGTTAGCACAGTGCCCGAGACTGTCAAATTAAAAAGAAGAAAGGTCTATTGAGGTCATGGTTTAGGGCCTTTCGGGTCATGGTTAGTCAGTCCTGTTGGTTTGGAGTCTGTGGTGTGGCAGCATATTATGGTGGCAGTCTGTGGCAGAGGAAACTGCTTACCTCCTGGTGGCCAGGAAGCGTCCCCAACACCCAGGGTGTTGGTCATGCAAAGATCAACCTTTTGTATTAAAAATACATATTGTGGGTTTTTAAATATATACATGCTCATAAAAATATACATTCGCGCCCAAGGAGAAATGTCCAATGTTAATGGGGCAGGTAACCTAATAACTCCATTGAGGATCCTTTTCCAACAGCCCAACTTCCTCCTACTAGAGCCTACCTCCAAAAGATTCTGCCCTCTTCCAGAAGTGCTGGGATGAAAGTCTAGCCTTCAACTAATGTGCTTTGGGGAACATCATTGCCCATGGCAACTGCTCACCTTCATCAGCTGAACGGCCTCCATTTTAAGTGGTGAGTGTATGAAGGCCCCTCTTTATCAGACCAATTAGAGAACCGTTTGAGAGGCAGGAGCTTATCTCTTCCTGCATCTGTCATAACCCACCGCACAGAGGTGGGTTCCAACAGGCATTCAGTGATTGCTCAGTGGGTGAATAAAACCGTAATGACGTGGCTCTTTCTTCTGTGTGTGTGTGTGTGTTCCTGTTTGTGTGTATGTACGTGCACACAGAGGTCAAAAGTCATGGATGTCTTCCTCAGCCTCTCTCCACTTTATATTCTAAGGATCTCTTTGCTGAGTCTGGAATTCATTGTTTTAGCAAGAGGTGACCCAAGTGTTCCATGGATCCCTTGCCCAGCTTTTTATGTGGGTCCTGGGAACCCAAACTCAGCCCTCCTGCTGGTGTGGCCTGCAGGTTTCTAACTGAGCCATCTCCCCAGCCCCTGAGAGGTTTTGCTATGTCAAGCTTCAGGGGCTGATAATCGTCCTCCTGCTTCTAGACAATTCAAGGAATTCTTGACGTTGGGTATTCAAACCTCAAAGCCTTTGGCACTACAACCAGACCCATATTTCAATATGATCCGGTTGCCTTGCAGTCTCATGCACTTTATTTTATTGATTTCAGAACTTCACTCTGAGAGAGAGATGCTGGGGACATTGGTGCCCAAAACTCATGAAGACGGGAGTTCCCAGGCCCTCCTGACACGTGTAGGTGTATAGAAGTGACTGTCTCATCAGAGAGGCCTCACAAAGAGGCAGGCTCTCTCTCTCGTTTGTCCTTTCTGCTTCCTGGACTACAGATGTGATGGCTGGAATGTCACCGCTCTTTGGGGCCTTAGAAATGGAAAGCACAGTATAACGAGATCGTAGCTGTGGCTTCTGGCTGGCGGGGTGATGCCCAGCCCTGAGCTGACCACTTCCAAACTCCCAACGCAGAGGAGGAAACACACTCGCAGCTTGCTGGGGCCACGGCTGCCTCTCTGAGCTTCTCCAGGGCTTGCTGTCAGGCCGAAAGCAGCCAGATGTTCTGAAGACCAGCTGAAAACAGGGTTAATAAGCCAGGCATGGTGGCGCACGCCTTTTATCCCAGAACTAGAGGCAGAGGCAGGTGGATCTCTGTGTGTTCGAGGCCAGCCTGGTCTACAGAGTGAGTTCTAGGACAGCCAGGGCTACACAGAGAAACCCTGTCTCAAACAAATGAAAGGAAGGAAGGAAGGAAGGAAAGAAGGAAGGAAGGAAGGAAGGAAGAGAAGGATGAAAGAAAGAAAATGGTGTTATTCAAAGAGTCTTCTGAACCCACCCTTCATTCTCTAGAAAAAAAAATATATGTATATACATATATATATATGTATATGTATATACATATATATCATCTCCAACCTAGAAACTGGATTTTTCAGTGCCCGGCCTTGTACCTACTATTTAAACAGAAGTGAATTATGTGGTACATATTTTATTCTGCTTCCATTTTTGATACAACACATGAACTTGATGTCTCTGCAAGTTTCAGTGTGTGTGTGTTTGTGTGTGTATGTGTGTGTATGTGTGCCCACGCGCCTTTGGTCTTCCTCGTGTGTGAATCTCCTGGCTGTGTAACCACCACCCCCAATTTATAACAGTGACTCTGTTAAGAAAGCATCTTAAAAATTTTTAAATTAAGTCGTAAAGACTATCCTGACAGACCCATTATAGAACCAATGGATTCAATATATGAAATCATAATCATCAATAACACATCTTTTAAATGTTTTGAAACAGTCGTGTTTTGTCACCTAGACTGGCCTCAAACTTGATTCTTCTACTTTGGTGATCTGGTGCCGGGATTACAGGTATGTGCCAACATTCCTGGCTGACATCACTTTTTAATTTTATTTGCTTATTTTTAATTTTAAAACCATATTTTACGCCGGGCGGTGGTGGCACACGCCTTTAATCCCAGCACTCGGGAGGCAGAGCCAGGCGGATCCCTGTGAGTTTGAGGCCAGCCTAGGCTACCAAGTGAGTTCCAGGAAAGGCACAAAGCTACACAGAGAAACCCTGTCTCTGGGCTGGAGAGATGGCTCAGCCGTTAAAGGCTAGGCTCACAACCAAAAATATAAGAAACCCTGTCTCAAAAAAACCAAAAAAAAAAAAAAAAACAAAAAAAAAATCATACTTTACATGCAGCAATACCATTTATACATTTAAAATAATATAATAGAATGATTATATATTGTTTTAAACAGAAGAAAAGGGGGAATTATAGAAATTGGACTCTATTTAATTCTGTTGACTATCCAGTGCACTGAATATATTTGTCACATTGACTCACTTACACAAAGTGGGTTTTTTTGTTGTTGTTTTTTGTTTTTTAGTTTTTGTTTTTTGTTTTTTTGAGACAGGTTTTCCCTGTGTAGCTTTGGAACATTTCCCGGAACTCACTCTGCAGCCCAGGCTGGCGTCGAACTCACAGAGATCCACCTGCCTCTGCCTCCGAGTGCTGGGATTAAAGGTGTGCACCACCACTGCCCGGCCACAAAGTGTTTTTTTATTTTTTATTTATTTATTTTTGTTTTTAGGGAGGGGCTTTGTCTTAGTTACTTTTCTACTGCTGTGATAAAATACCACAACCAAGGCAACATATAAAAGAAAATGTGTAATGTGTGGTTTCAGATGGTGGATTGAAGGACCAGCTGAGAGCTTACATCTTGAGCCACAACTCCCAGGCAGAGAGAGCACTGGGAATCACAGGAATCTTTCGAAACCACCAGACCCTGTGACATACCTCCTCGATCAAGGCCACACCTCCCAATCCTTCCCAAACAGTTCCACCAACTAGTGAACAACTATTTAAAAATCTGAGCCTGGGTTGGGGGAGAATTCTCATTCAAACCACCACAGGTCTGTAACTTAAGATAATATCACCTTTTAGATGCCATTCTAGCTGTGCTCGATGGTGCATGCCTTTAATCCCAGCACTCGGGAGGCAGAGTCAGGCAGATCTCTGTGAATTCGAGGACAGCCTGGACTACAGAGTAAGTTCTAGGACAGCCAGAGCTGCATAGTGAGACCCTGTCTCAAAAAAATAACAAAACAACAACAACAAAAAAGTCAAAGATGCCATGCTTACTGCAGCTATAGCACAGCAGCTATTGTCCTTAGGCAAGACTCAGCTCTTCGCTGAGGGTGGTCTATGTGTGGAAGGGTTTGTAGCATCCAACACAGAGCACAGAAACAATGTCGTTAGCAGATGACATGAGATTCGTAAGAAGGAACCATCAGGTCCTTGGTAGGGAGGACAGGACTGTGATGAACAGCTCTTCTTCAGTGAAGGAGCCACAGCGAGACTGGAGGACCAATATGAGCTTGGCTGGTGTCTTCAGTAAAATTCTTCCTGGTTCCTCAAGGTGGCATCCAGACAGCCCTCCCTCATGCTTTCATACAGCTTTGTGACAGCTTCTAACGCTCCATGTGTCCCAGGAGAGGTCACTTCCTCCCATGAGGGCAGGGCCATCCTCCATTTTGTGTCCCTCATAGTTAGTTACCAGAGTCCCAGAAAGGATGATTCCTGGGCTACTCAAGCTCCCTTGGATGGAAATTATTTCTTGCTTGTGTCTGTTATCCCCAAGCAAGCTACCTTCACCTGGCATTTCTTTAAATTGACGTGAAGAGGACCAGAGCATAGCTCAGTTGGTAGAGTGCCTAGAGCTCAGGGATCCCTGGGTTTGATCCCCAGCACCACGTGAAACAGCATGGTGGTGCAGATCTATAATTCTAGGGGAAGTAGAGGCAGGAGGATCACAAAGTCAAGGTCATCCTACATAGTCAGTGTGTGGTGTTCTTGGGCTAGACCCTGGAATACATAAATCATTCTGGTCCATTTTCAGTATGAGGTGCACTTAGAGTTCAGCAGAGTCACCGGTAAGCAGGAGGCACTAGACTCCTGTCTTCCCCAGGAGGCAGCTAGTGCCTGCTTGTCCACACTAGTCATAGGGCTGAAAAGTTACAGGCAGCCTCTATGAGACTGAGCCCAGCACCAGGAAGGGAGGGGATCTCAAGCCCCAGACTAGACATTAGATAAGGCTTTGCACCTTGAACCAATAGCATAGGGAACCTGGGGAGAGGCAATGTTCAGAAGATTGTATCATCTCCCTGAAGAACCCAGCCGAGGAGGACCAGAAGGCAGAGAAATGCAACTAGGAATATAAAAATATGTGTTTTGCACCAAACTGACACTTTTGGGGATTTTGTCTTTTCTATAGGCTGATTCTCAACTTTGTAAGGCTTTAAAATAAATTGCCTTAATTTTAATACTCTAGTTTCCAGTTCTCTTATAAAGCTGTGAAGAATATGTGCTGTATTGTTTCTCACATCCCTGTTCGAAGATTCAGAGATAGATAGACAAAGATAGATAGAATTCCATACGTAAAAGCCAAGTGTAGGGTCTCACTTTTTTTTTAATCCTAGCATTTAGGAGGAGGGGGGTCTATCAAAAGTTCAGGGCTGCCTGGTTTACATAGTGAGTTCCTGACCACCAGAGCTACATAATGAGATTTTGTCTCGAAACCACAAAATAAATAAATAGGTTTACCTAAAGGGCTTGGTAAAGAATATGTGCTATGCATGCATGAGGCCTTGGGATCCATCAGCAAAATTAAAATCATATGAAAATCACATTTATTGTGGAGTGGTTTTTAAATACCAGGCAAACATTTACAAAGAAAGCTAATTTATCATCACTAATACCACCATCCAAAAGTCCTGGACATTTCAGTGTGCATCCTCATAAAGACACATACAAGTGCTATGTTTTTTGAGTCTTGAAAAGCTGTATTTAAAGCTGGGCATGTTGGTCCATGCCTTTAATACAGTGGTTCTCAACCTGTGGGTCATGACCCCATCGGGGTGAATGACTCTTTCACAGGAGTCGCTTAGGACCACGGAAAAACACAGACATTTACATTATGATTCATAACAGTAGCAAAATTATAGTTATGAAGTAGCAATGAAAATAATTTTATGGTCAGGGGTCACCACAGCAGGGGGAAGAACTGTATTAAAAGGGGGTTGGAGATTTAGCTCAGTGGTAGAGCACTTGCTAGGCAAGGCCCTGGGTTCGGTCCTCAGCTCTGAAAAAAAAAAAAAAGAACTGTATTAAAGGGTCGCAGCATTAGGAAGGCTGAGAACCACTGCTTTAATCCCAGCACTTGGGAGGCAGAGGCAAGTAGATCTCTGTAAGTTCAAAGCCAGCCTGGTCTACAGAGTGAGTTCCAGGACATCCAGGGCTACATAGAGAAACCTTGTCTCAAAAAACAAAAAAACAAACAAACAAAAAAAAAAAGAAAGAAAGAAAAAAGAAAAATAAAAGAAAACTTGTATTTAAGTGGCTAGCTTCTCATCCATAGGAGGCAGCGTGTGTGTGTGTGTGTGTGTGTGTGTGTGTGTGTGTGTGTGTGTATGTGTGTGTGTGTATGTATGTGTGTGTGTGTGTGTGTGTAATATACATACAGATATGTGTATATACACCTATCTGTACTTCAGTGCTTGGACTTATAAGCTGAGGCAGGCATCAGTGGGTGACACTGGTCGAGTTCTAGGTGGATAGAAGTAATGATGGCCACAAGAGTAGCTAGTACTTTACAAGCAGTTGGAGGGCCCTAAGTAGAAGAGTGAGAATGTTTCGGAACCCAAAACTCATGGTGGGACTCCCTGGCAGCCAAGCTCGAGTATACTTAAAACAATACTGTTCAGTTGACTCCCTTTATCTAGTCACATTTTACTCTGTGTGTGTGTGTGTGTGTGTGTGTGTGTGTGTGTGTGTGTGAGAGAGAGAGAGAGAGAGAGAGAGAGAGAGAGAGAGAGAGAGAGAGAGAGAGAGAGAAGCATGGGTATGAAAGTCAGATGGGAATCCTCAGGAATCTGTTCTCTTTTCCACAAGTCCTGGAAATTGAGCTCAGGTTGTCAGCTTGGCAGCAAGCATTTTTATGCACTGAGCCATCTTGCTTATCCCAATTTTCTTTATTTTAAAGAAAAAAAATTAAGGTGAAATTCACATAACATAAAATTATTTTTTTCACTTTATTTTTTTTCATTTTATTTCTTTCTATGGAGTTGAGGACCAAACTCAGGCCCTTGCACATAGGCAAGCAAGCCCCCACTCTTGACCTACATGCACAGCCCCAAATGACCATTTTGGAGTGAGTGCCTTAATGCTCTCTAGTAGTTCATGATGCTGTGCAAACATTGGCTATACTTAATTTCTGAATTTATTGACCACTTCACAGCAACACCGAGTCCCTATTAAATCACGTCTTAATTCCCTGTGTCTGCAGCCTCTGGCACCCATTCATCTGAGTTATGCCTCTATGGATTTACCTTTAAATATTTCCTGTAAAAGATGCAGCCTTTTGTGTCTGGCTTTTTTTTTTTTAATGTGGCATGTTTTAAAGATCAGTCCATGTTACAGCATGTATCAGATCTTCCATTTTTAAGATCAGCATATATTCCACCATGTGAAGCACACTCCTGGGTGTGTCTGTGAGGGTGTGTCCATGACATCAGATCTGCAGAGCTCATCGGTGGTCTCAACTATTGACAGATTCAGAATTTGAATAGACAGTTGGTGGGTGCTGGAACTGTGGAAGGTAGGGGTGTGGGTCACGGGGTCTTTGAAGAATGTTAACTTGCTGGCCCCTTCCTCTTCGCTCACCTGGAGGTGAGCAGCTCCACTCTAGGATAATTGTCTACCATGATCCTCTGTCTTACACAGGCCCAGGAACAATGGTGGCAGCTTCCACGGACTGAGACTTCTAAAACTGAGAGTCTGTGGTAATTTGAATGAGAATGGCATACCATTGAATGGTATGTTTGAATGTTGGTCCCTCACTAGTGGAACTGTTTGGGAAGAATTAGGAGGCGTGTCCTTGTTGAAGGAGGTATGTCCCTGTTGGTGGAGGTGTGTCACTGGGAGTAGACTTTAAGGTTTCAAAGGCCCATGCCAGCCCAGTCAGTGTCTCTCTCTTCCTGCTGCCTGAGGATCAGGATGTAAAGCTCTCAGCTACTGCTCTAGCACCATGCCTGTCTGCTCCTGTCATGATGATCATGGACTAACCCTCTAAAACTGTAAACAAGCCCCTAATTAATGCTTCCTTTTATAAGAGCTGCCTTGTCTCTTCATAGCAATAGAACAGTAACTGAGACAGAGCCCTAATAAATCTTCCTCTCTTTACATTGCTTCTCTCAGGTATTCAAGTGAGGAAAGAGGTGACTAATATACCACATATGTATAATATACCTTGTCCTTTCATCATGTCCTGATGAATATTTGGGCTAACTCTGTACTTCTAGTAAGAGCTCTGTAAAGGAAATATGAAAAGATCTGGACTTTTATTGAAAAGGTCTCACGGTTAGAGGCAGAGGTTCACCTGAGCTTATACTATTAGGCTACATCACCCTCAGTTAGGGAGTACCTAGTACCTTCAAGTGCCCCACATTATAAATGTTACCACCGGGGACAGCTGGTTATAATTACACTCCACAGAGTCAGGCATAGGGGTGCAATGCCAGCACTTGGGAGGCAGAGGCAGGAAGATCACTCACAAGTTCAAGATCACCCTGGACTACATAGTGAGTTCCAAGTCAGCCAGGACCACATAGTAAGACCCTGTTGCAAAAAAACAAAACAATTACACTTTGCTTTCCAGTCTCACATAGTAAGACAGAGAGTTGGGGGTGTAACTCAGTGGAAGGGCCCTTGCCTTGTGTGCATCATACCCTAGGAAACACACACACACACACACACACACACACACACACACACACACACACCAAACTATACAGCCAATTAGAACAGGAGACAGGCCCATGTTTCAGAATTGTTCTGAATGCCAGTGATCAGAAGTCACATGCTCTGGGCAGGAGAAGAGAAGATTCTGGAAGCACATCCCACACATTACAAATCTAGCCCTGCCTCTTTTAGACAGCCATTACTGACAAGACCTCAGGGAAAGAGGGACTGTGATAAACAGCTGCAAGTTTGTGTCCACAGGAACAAGCCTGGTCCTCGGGCTTGTTTTCACTCTCAAACTCCACTGTCACTGTTCCCAGACCATGCCTACGCTACAGAGCATCTGACTAACCATTCCAGTGTCTTCTCTGTGGAGCCTGTGTCCTGCAAGGTGGCTTTCCTGGCCATGGCGGGCATGGAATGTTTGCCGGGGAAGGCTGGCAGCCTTCTGCACCACGGAGCCACTTTGGCAAGGACTAAAGGAGAATGTAACAAGAAGGCTGTCCTATTCACACCCAGAGCCCAGGCAAAGGCTCCCTGCTGTGATCCTCTGTCTTTGCTGCCTCTGCTCCAGGAGAGGAAGAGGAGGCTTACTTCCTGCCTTCCTCACACCCAGAAGTGAGACCACATTTCTCTCAGTCATACCTACAGTTCCAGTGATTCTAAAGACCAACCCTAGAGATCAGAGCCTCTTCAGGACTTCGAAGTCCCACAGAGGGGGCTCCTGACTCCTGCACTTCACCTCAGCGGCTCAGCAGCCCCCACAGCGGGGATTTTGACTGCGTTCCATGTAGTTCCCTGTTCATCTCATCCCTAAGAAGGGAGCGGCTTATCTCAACATCCTCAAGATGGGAAATACATTCTTTTTGTGCAAGCCAAGACCAAAAGCACAGGGGCTCGGGTGGGGCTGGGGCTGTGGAGAGAAGGGGGAAATGGGAAGTCCGAAGCTGACACACTGCAGGCCAGAGAAACAGCTTTAGCTCTTTTCCGGCCCTAAGAATAAAAACGCGCTGATAGGACTGCGTTCTTCTTCCCTATTATGGACATGTGGTTTGGACCCGGAGAACAATTGCTCCCTATAAACAGAGGTGGGCAGCCCAGCTTTCTTTTCCTTTTCCTTTGAGAGTCATAGAGGCTGATGTGGCCCTAGACACCCTCCAACTGCAGATTACACTTTGTTTGCATTAATAAAACCTTGTTGGGTTTATTGCTGGTTTTAGGGCTCAGTCCCTTATTTGGCTTTGGTAAAGGACGTGTCTCTGCTGATTCACAGCTCCCCTATTGTACTGGGCACATGGAGGAGATAAGGACACCCGGAGGCTGGCAGTGAGGGGACAGAAGACTCAAACAACAAGGTGAAAACGTGGGAGCCACTTGACGCTACCCTACCCCTGTCCCGGGTGCCTAAGTACAAACGCTTATTGATTGACACTTTGACAAGCAGGAGCTCCTGGGGACTGTGAGATTATCCAGGTAGATGTTGCTAACATACAGAGAGGTCCGGAATGTAGGGCTTGGTGGTCGCATAATGGTGGGCTCAACCGCTGGCTCTTTGTACCCCAGGGCATGACTGTCCCCTCCGAACCCGAGTTTTCTCACTTGCAAAGCCAGATGAAGAACACAGAGGCAGGGGATGGTCGGTGGAACACAGCAATACAGAGAGGGGGTCCTTGAGGGAGGCTGGCTGGGTGGCCAGCAAGGGGTCTGTCCCTCAGGGTCACAGTTAACCCGGCAAGAGACACCACGGGTTAGATGCAGTCACACAGGCTTCGTAATCCGATTTTACACCCTCTCAGGACACTTAGCCTTTTTCAAAGGTCAATTAATGTTAGCCCGCTTCACAGATGTGAGTATGTCCCACCACTGATGCAAAAATGAGACATTTCAGCCACTTGAGGACCACGGGCTTTGAGTGCTCTTAGTTGAAGGGTGAGTATGTGGGAGATGTGGTTGGGGAACAATGGGAAGAGATGGTACTAACGAAACTAAATGATCTGGTAGCTGCTTTCTCCACAGTCCTCTTCAGTCATACTGAGCAGCTTTGCTTTCCTGTGGCTGACACTTGGTGACACTCTTCCCTCCTGACCGAGCTTCTTAACAATGCTCAAATTTTTTATCCAAGAATCTTAGGCACACTCACTCACCCAGGAGTGTCTGTGAGACTAACCCCACCTGCAGCTCTGTTCTACTCCAACCATAGTTGACCACACACACACACACACACACACACACACACACACACACACATGCACACACACACACACACACACACACACACACACACACACACACACACCAATAATTATCCCAGAACCCAGGCAAACCACCAGTTAGGGCAGATATGTGACTTCATCTGACCCAGCTGGATCTCAGAAATCTCGCTGGAAGTATACAGGCACCATGTTTTCCTTCTGTCAGGCCTCTGTGTCTGAACCTGGTCTACGGTTAGCAACCAGCTTGCCTCCCTGACGATGTAGCTGATACTCGGAGGAAGGCAGAGCCCAGAAAACCATGGGCAATGGGCCTGGAGTCCTGGTCAAGGTGTCTCTGATGTCAGCTTCCTCTACAGCAGTGGTTCTCAACCTTCGTAATGCTTGGACCCTTTCATCCAGTTCCTCATGCTGTGTTCACCCCAAACCATAAAACTATTTTCACTGCTGCCTCATAACTGTAATTTTGCTACTGTTATGAATCATAGTACAAATATCTGATACACAGGAGATTGCCTCCAAGGGGGTCGCAACCCACAGGTTGAGAACCACTTATCTAGACAAATCCCAAAGAGGGACAGAGTGGGGTGAAATCTGCTACCCACCCCTGTCTTCAACCCTGTGGACTTAGCCTAGGTGTGGACCTCAAACCCTGCTTCTTCAGCTTGATAGAATTTGCCCACTCTGCCCTCCCAGGGCCACCTGCTTCACTTCAGGTCTTAGGGCTTCTGGACCTTTGTGGTCATGAGAACTAAGCCCTGATAATAAGTCTGTGCCTCCCTAAAGATCTGCCTCCCTGCCGCTGAGCTTATATGGACAGCTGTCCTCTGGAGAACTCTGACCCACACAGGATGGGGCGGGGAAGGAGAAAGGTTGCTAGCTGCTGGGACTCTGTCCCCTGGAGAGAGGAGGCAGTGGCATTTCTCCACAGCTCCTGTGGGCTGTGTATGTGCTGGTCAGTGAGCTCCACGGGCTTCCAGACTAGGAAAAGCCCAGGATTCATAACCAAGATGTCTGGACTGTGCTTGAAAGGGCAGAGAGGAGTTGGAATCACTTTGTATCAACAGCTGAACATAGGGTCTGGTAGGCAAAAGATTATAGCCTGGAGGGCATCCAGGTCCTTATTCCCACCCAGCCTGGAGGGTATCCATGGCCTATCCCAGACCCTGGCTGTGTTTGTCAGCTTTCTATTGCTGTGTCAAAATACCTGAGAAGATCAATTAGAGGAAGAAGTGTAGGCAGACTTTTCTGTGTCCCACCAGTCAGCTCTGTCCTGCCAGCAACCTCCCAAATAATCATAAAGAGACTTATTATTAATTATAAATGTTTGGTTGACAGCTTAGGCTTGTTACTAACTAGCCTTTACAACTTAAATTAACCCATATTTCTTATCTATGCTCTACCACGTGGCAGTATCCTTTTTCAGCATGGCATGCTCATCTCCTGCTTCCTCTGCATCTTGCTGGTGACTCCCCCTGACTCTGCCCTTCTCCTTCCCATTGTCCTCTTAGTTTGACTCTGCCGCCTAACCTCTTTCTGCCTAGCTGTTGGCCAGTCAGCCTTTTATTAAACCAATCAGAAGGCGCCTTGGCAAAGACACATCTTCACAGTGTACAAAAAGATTATTCCATAACAAAGAAGGGTTTATTTAGACTCACAGTTTCAAAAGTTTTAGTTTGTGGCCTTGTTGCTTTGGGCCTATGGTGAGGGAGAATATCACAGCAAAATCCAGCAATTGAAGTATCCTGCTTACCTCATGACAGCCAAAGAAAGAAGCAAAGAATGTCATCCTATACTAAAAATACACTGTAGGCTTAAAAAAAAAATACACTAGGCAACTGAGGAGAACTGTCTTTGGCTAAAAAGGACAGGTATCTCAAGGGATGTGCCCTGTAGTGGCCCAACTTCTTCCTACTGAGTAAAAGTTTTCACTTCTTCCCCAGAGTGCCATAGGTTAAACACAAAATCCTCACTAAGACAGCTTTAGGGAGTCAGTCGAGATCCAAACTACAGTAACAGCAGGAGGGCTTTGCAGGCGTGCTTAAGGGGTTTGAGACACAGATGGCCCCAGATTATTTACTCGGGCCAGACATAATCACAGGTCTTACAAAAGGGATCAGAGTCAGGGTCAGAGAAGGGGGTGTGATGGAAGTGGGGGAGCACAGAAGAGGCCACAGGCCAAGGGTGGCCTGAGATCAGGAAGTGGATCATCGCCTCCCAGCCCCTGCAAGGAGGCCTCCGAGAGACCACTGAGCCCAGAAACAAAGCTCTCAGAAATGTGTTTGTAGTGTTGTAAGCTGCTCAGTTGTGTGGAATTCCATGAGGGGGCCACAGGCGACTAACACACAAAGGTATGCCTGAAGGAATGTGAGGCAGCTGGGACACATGACTTTCATTAACAGAGGCTGGACCCTAACTCCATCACACCCACACACCCACAGTGTTTTTTCCCTAAAGAAGCCATGTTTTCTAGGGAAGACTGGGCTTCATTACAAGTCCTTCTCACTTCAGAAACTCGCCCAGACTGTGGCAGAACCTCAGTGTGTTCCTCAAGCCGCCATCAGTATGTCTGTGCTAGCCTGTGTTATCACCGCCGTGTTTAAAGGGATTCTTCTTATGGACGGCACCATCTCACCCCTTAAGATGTCTCCTAGGGCAGCTATGCCCAGGGATTCCATAGTGGTCAGTCAGCTGTCACAAAGCACTTAAGATAAGCAGCCCAAGGGAGGGAAGAGTTGTTAGGGCCCCTGGTGTCAGAGGTCTGAGTCCAGGGCCACTTGGCCCTGTTACCTTGGGTCTATGACAGCATGGGAATGTCTTGTCAGGAGTACCTACTGGGGGACGAGACTGCTCAATTCATGGGACACCACATGGCAGGTGTCCCACAAGCCCTTCAATGGCACACCTCCAGTGCCCTAACTGCCACTCCCCTGATAGACAGGCTGGACACATGTGGGACACTGAAGATCCAAACTACAACACATCAAGATATTTTTTTTTTCATTTTTATTGCCTCTATCTGACCTCTACTGACCTAACTAGCCCTTCATATTGCTCTTCTAGGGGGTGAAATCTCTGTGCATGTGGGTTATATCATGCACTAAAGGAAACATAAACTATTAGTTAGAGAAAGGAACCTTAGATTCACAGCTTTTAATCATTGTCCGTATGAGTATGTGTTGTCTATCTATGGGGCTACATCTTCCCTGAAGACTGTCACTCTTGCCTCTAAGGTGGGGATGGTGGGCAGGTACAGCCTATCCAACCAGGCCCACCCCTCACCTACAGACATTGTGAGTTCCATATGGCTCCATTGCGTTCTGTGCTGTGACTTAGTCAATGGAGGGCCCTCAGTGCGATAACCATGGACTGGAATCAGTGTGTCAAGCCAGAGGGCCAGATCTTTATGTACAGTGTCCTTGTCTTCTCCAGGCCAGGAGGCACTCCCTTAGACTCCTCCGTGTGCATTGCGTGGGTGGCAGATCCCACACTCTCTTCCTGCAGCTGCTGTCCAATTTTATTTGTGGTTTGTTTTGTTTTTGTTGAGACAGGGTCTCTCTCTGTGTAGTCCTGGCTGTCCTGGAGCTCAGTATGTAGACCAGGTTGGCCATGACTTTGCAGAGATCTGCTTGCTTCTGCCCCCAGTGCTGGGATGAAAGGCATGCACCACCACCGCCCGGCATCTGTTTAGTTTTTTTTAAATGTCTCTTTGCTTCTCCCACTACAGCACTTCTCTGTGAGCGCAGGGGCTCTGGCGAGGCCCCAGGGCTCCATGTGGAGTCTGGAAGGTAGTGGGAGCACAGTCATTTTCTATGAAAGTCAGTAGACAGAGGGACACACTGACAACTGCCCTCCCTCACCATTTAGGTGTGTTAGTGAGGGTGTCCGTCTGCAGGGGGTGGAAGTCTCGCAGTGAATATGTATTCCTTTGGCGGCCATGCTGCTGGAGGAGTCCCAGGACAGATGGGAAGAGGGAGAGCTGACAGGAGGGAGAACCCAGGAAAAGCTCTTACCCAGGATTTCAGATCTAGAGGAAAAGACCCACAAATATCCTAAGAAGGTAAGGAGGTGTCAGAGGACAGTGTGACAGTCATGAATGTGCAGGGTGACCTCACAGATGTCCCTAGAGAAGGGAGTCTTGACTAAGCCATGTCTTCTCTGGGCTAGTCTGAGCCTGATTCTTCAGTTCCTGAGAACCCATGTCCCTTTCCGAGGAATCTCATCCTGCCAACTACCTCACTTTCTGCCCCTTTCTGGAATCTCACGGCCTCCTGCTCTGTTCTTCCCTAACCCTCCCCTCCCTGCCCACCCTCCCCACCCTCCCCAGCACTCTGCAGGCATCCTCCATGACATCCTCTAGAAGTCCCATACTTCTAGACTTCTGAGCCACAGCCGTGACCCTGAACCTCCACTCCACGGACAGCACTGTTCAGACCCCAGGGAACTGTTTCTCCCTTTCTCTTCCTTGTGTCTTCAAAACCCAAAGTGACCGCTTCTGGTTATCACAAAATTTGCACGTGGTATCCATGCCAGCATTGGGAACCACAAGGTTTTTGGAGAGCTGGGAGATCTGATCAGTGGAAGAACTAAGACGAAAACAGGAAAACCCAAGCTGAGCCCAGGGCTGTCATCTCAGCTACTCTGGAGGCCGAGGCAGGACGATGGAAGGTTCCGGGGAGGGAGGCCTGGGCCACAGAGGGAGTTCAAGGCTAGTCTGGACAGTTGAGTGAGATTGTGTCTCAGAGTCAAAAAGTGAGAAAAGGCTTAGTGGTATAGCTCGGTGCTGGAGTGCTTGCTTAGCATGAAGGAGGCCCTGAGTTCCAGACCCATGACGGTGTGAGAACAAGTACATGAACTTGCTAAGTCCCGCGTAGCGTGGATGTAGCAGATACTGGCAGAGCGAGTCACTTGTCTCTGGACTCCCACCGACATCCCAGAGGCCCTCCTCACCAGCACAGCCGCAGTGCCGACCTTGGAATAGCTAGCAATATTACACATCACTCTTAAGTTCGTATATACTCCAGCTCTCATTCTTCACCGTAGTTAGGTTCTATGGAGAGCCACCAGAAGCCTTGTATGAGTGACTACGGAACCATTGTTTGGGGGTGGGGTGTGGTGGGGAGGGGGAGTATGGGCCTTCCTGTGAACCACAGGTCCCGTTTTATCAGCTGTGTGGACCTGCTTAGTCGCCTTTCAAATACATGTTATTGGTTCAGCATTATAACCCAGGTCTGAATGAGGCTGACCAAAAGCTCAATCATTTCTCTAGGACACACCTCTCAACATTAGCCTATGCTTTGAACCATTGTAATAAGAAAAAAGGAGGCGGGCAAGAGAAAACCATGTCTCTAAGTAGGTTGCTGAGTAGAGGAAAGGAAACTGTGTGGGGCAGGAGTTGAGTCAGGAAAGCTGGTTTCCTTCCAGCTGGGAATGGACGACGGTCCACAGTTTCCACTGCATCGGATCCGACTGAGGTGGCAAAGGGCAGTGAGCAGCCACATTCCCCAACATGTCCTTGCTGAATAGCAAGGTCAATGGTGTACGGCTCCAGATGTAGCCGGTGTGAGGTGCAATACTCATGTTTTATGTTATAGTAACTATTGGGGAGTGAAATGCTGAAATTGTCATTAACTTGATATTTTAGAAGCTGCAATAAGATTTAACTGTCTCTTCAATAAAGTAGACAATTTTGATCTAAAATGTTCACATTCTTTAATCATATGTAACTTAGAATTGAGCTTTTAGTTTTAACGTGCAGGTCTAGGGGCTGGGGGCACAGCTCAGTGCTAGTGTACACCTTTTAGTAGTTACCAGATTCCAGGTTCAATCCTCAGTACCACCATAACTAAATAATGAACTTGTTAGAAGGAATTACTTTTTTAAAATAGGATTTAAATTTTAGCATTTCCTTTATAAATTCTATAAAAAACATATTGTCAGGTTCTTTGTATATTGCTGCTTTGGGTATTTTAATTACTTAGATTGTTACTGTAATGGGAAACAAATTATGTGACCATCTGTACTATAATCATATAATAAGAAAAATTGCTAAAGTGAATTCAGGAAAATTAGCTTTATAGATGTGTCTATATATGAATTATTAATGCCTTTTTAACATGTGTAGCTATTTGAATTAATATTTAACTGGTAAGTAAAATGTAAAAATTGTATATACCAGTGGGGTACTACACAAATAGTTCAGAACATGTATGAAATTCTAAATCTGAGTATGGAAACACATACCTGCCAGCCCAGTATTTGGGAGGCAGAGGCAGGAGGATCTCCGTGAGTTCAAAAACAGCCTGGCCTACAGATTGAGCTCAAGGTCACCCAGGATCACATAGCAAGATTCTGCCTCAGAAACAACGTAAAACAAAACAAAGCCAGCACAGATAGCTTGTACAATGTTTGAAACAGTTTAAACATATTTGCGCCCTCGCTTTCAAAGATCTTTTCATGAGACGGCTCAGCAGGTGAAGGGTCCTTCCTTGGCACTGAAACGATGTCTTGAATTCAATCCCCGGGACCCACGTGGTGGAGAAAGAGAGTGGACTTCTGTAAACAGCGGAGCAGAGTCGCCAGGCTGATAAGGTCAAGTCGTTTGTTTGCCGAACAGAAGCAGCTTTCAGCATGCTTTACTACCCACTCTGGGGGAAACGCAAGGAGCCTCTCCAGCGGGAACCCATCCATATCAGGGCGCCACACTCTGCTGGCATCATTTTGAGCATGGAATGTTCTAGAAAAGACAGCACATGTCCATTCTGAAGCTCTTACCTTTGACTGACCCCCAAACCAAGGCTAAAGACAAACACTGGGGCCAACCTGCTGGAGTCGAGCCCTCCCACCTTTGGAAGCTGGAGTGGGAAGTTATGCTGAGCAGGGGCGAAGCCTCAGCCATGTGAGCAGGGAGGGACCCAGGTCTGCACGAGCTATCAACTCCCTGTGACCTTGCACCGTTTCCCTCACCTCTAAGGCCTCGGTTTCCTCCTGTCGGAGACAAAAGCCATCTCAGGTGATTCTCTCAGGTTCCTCTTGCTCTGCAACTCTGTGACGACTCACCCACCAGAGGGATTCCTTCTGTGTGTCTTGGAAGACATCCAAATCAGGATTACTTACTCTGAAAGGCAACCATTCCTTTGTTTGCTGGCCTGGAGGAACCCAGACGTTTTATGATGTTATGGGAGGGGGTGGCAGGGAGTGCCTGGCAGGGGTGTCCTCTGCCTCCGGCTCTGTCACTGGCAGTAGTTCAGCCTCTTCAGTGGAGGTCATCCCACCCTTGTTATGTGGTCAGATCTGCTACCTTCAGGGAAGTACGCGCTAGACAATAGCTCCCTTTGACAGGGAAAGGGCCTTTCAGCCGTGGTAGGCAGCCCCCGAGCTCTATTGCGGAGTTCTGCTAGTGATTGCTTTAAACCCTGGCTCATTTTCACTAACTCAATCCACACATGTTTAAATGGAGGGTTGTGTTAGCCTTTTGTTGCTGTAACAAATAGCTGAGGTACTCAACTTATGAAGAGAGAAGGCTTATTTAGGCATATAATTTCAGAGATTCCATGCTATGCTCCAGCATACCCATGCCTCCCAGATTTTTTTTTTTTTTTTCGTTTTCGAGACAGGGTTTCTCTGTGTAGTTTTGGTGCCTTTCCTGGAACTCATTTTGGAGACCAGGCTGGCCTCGAACTCACAGAGATCTGCCTGGCTCTGCCTCCCGAGTGCTGGAATCAAAGGCATGCACCACCACTGCCCGGCTGCCTCCCAGATTTTTGTGGGAAACAATGGCAGAGCAAAACTGCACACTTCGCCAGGCAGTGGTGGCGCATGCCTTTGATCCCAGCACTCCGGAGGCAGAGCCAGGCGGATCTCTGTGAGTTCGAGGCCAGCCTGGTCTACAGAGCGAGATTCAGGACAGGCACCAAAACTACACAGAGAAACCCTGTCTCGAAAATCAAAAAACAAAAAAACAAAAAAACCCCACAAAACAAAAGAGGAAAGTAGCTCCTACAGAACTTGGAAAAACGTCTGATACATAATAATTTCCGATAAATGCGTGCTCTCAAATACTATATCGGTTGCTTTTTTCACTGCTATGAAAGTATCTGACAGAAGAACTGAAGGAGGGACCTATTTTAGCTCACAGTTTGAGGATACAGCTCATCATGGGGGGGGGGGGATCATGGCCGCAGGAGCTGGAGGTGGCTGGTCACACTGTGCTCACAACCAGGAAGCTGAGAGGTGGACGCTAGCACCCCTCTCTCACTTTCTCCTTTACATGTAGTCTTAGACCCCAGGCAGTGGGGCCACAGGCGGTAGGGCCGTGTTGCCTAGATCCATCAGGCTGTCCTCCCTGCTCTTTCTCTTACCTTCTAGAAACACCCAGAGGCGATCCAGGCTGGTTCTCCACCCCATGTAGAACGCCATCCCAAGAAAGTGAAGCGAGTTCCAGTTGCTCCCTCCTACCTGACGTCTCTCCCTTCCTTCTCCAGGCAGGCCCCACCTTTCCCTGATCTTAAAGGTCACAGTCTTGTGATACATGTAGTCAGTTCTTAGAAAATGAGTCTCAACCTATTTCATTCAGCTTGAAATTACATTTAGTTATCATTTGCTCATTTATACATTTATATCATTTATACATTTGCTCAAACTGGCTGGTGTGGAGGAATTCACCACCTGGTTTTCACCAGACAATTATTGTTACATTGGGCAAATGTTGTTTTTCTTTTATGCTAGCCCCACATTGGTACTCTAAATGTTTGGTTTTGCTCTTTTTTGGGGGGCCCACCACCCAGCTCCCAAATAAATCACACATAGAGTCTTATTACTTATGAATGCCCGGCATTAGCTTGGCATTTCCTTAACTTTAAATTAGCCCCGTCTATCTTTTCCCTCTAGGCTTTTCCCATTCTCTTGCTTCTGTGAATCTTACTCTTACTCCCTGGCTGGCTGTGTAGCTGGGTGTCTGGCCCCTGGAGTCCTCCTCCTTCTCTCTCTTTCCTTGATCTTTCCCCTTCTATATCTTCTCTCTGCCTGCCAGCCCCGCCTATCCTTTCTCCTGCCTTGCTATTGGCCGTTCAGCTCTTTATTAGACCATCAGGTGTTTTAGACAGGCACAGTAACACAGCTTCACAGAGTTAAACAAATGCAACATAAACAAAAGTAACATACCTTAAAATAATATTCTACAACAGGCAAATTCATATCATGTATGTTGTGATGATAATTCTATTCTTTCCTCTTAAGATAGTTCTCTATAAAAATGAATGTAATCATCTCTGAAAATTTTATAATGTACTCCTCCATCCTTGACTTACTGTAACCTTGATTATTTCCTTTGATTTACTCTCCTATAAGATAAGATTTTGTAATGAGCAGGATATCTATTGATTTCTGTGTTTTCTGAGAAGGACTCGTGGGCCTTAGAGTCTCTGAGCAGTTTCTAATTTGAGATTTTCTGCTAACAGGGCAGTTTATCAGTGGCAGAGTGCTTGCCTAGCATGAACAAGACTGTAAGTGCCAGAGAGAGAGAGAGGAGAGAGAGCCTTGTCTGGTTATCATTCTCAAAGTCAAGTTTGTCTTTATTATAGACCACACTCTGTTGTCTCCTTAATTATTTTTCTAGTGACAAAAATATTTTCAGAAAGGTTTAGAACAATTTTCTTTATTCTTATGGAGCATCAGTATACGTACAAAAGAACAGAGAGACTTGCATGTTATGAGTCATCATAATAAAATGGCTGGGTGCAGTAATGCTTAGTAATGCCAGCACTCGGGAGCTGGAGGCAGGAGGATTAGGAGTTCAAGGCCAGCCTGGTATATACGAGCAATACAAATGCTAAGTGGACTGCAAGCCACCATCCCTCCTGAGAACTAGCACTGGGTGCTATGTGACCATCTCTGAGTTTCTGCCTCAACCCACCTCCCAGGCGAATTTTTCCCAGGAACTGCCATCCTAACTTCCCTTCATTGATTCTGTATGCCCTCCCCCTTGAACGATATATTTAGGTGTTAGTGAGTGGGGCATGTTTGTTTATTTTCCTTTTTTGAGACAAGGTCTTATTGCATAGCCCAGGCTGGTCACAAACATGGGATCCTCCTGCTTCAGCTCCCAGGTACTGAGATCATAGGGGTACACCACCACACCTCGGTTATGTTTTGTTTGGTTTGTTTGTCTAACACAACAGATGGTCTGTTTCCCTTGGTTCCCAGCACACTGAGGACCAGAGTGCTTATGACAATTGTCATTGAGGACTCAATTTGATGAATCCTAACCGGGATTCCTTGTGCACCTATTACTCAGCCTGCCCTTCGAGTGATTTTTTTTTTTTTTAAACAGAAGTGATACTGTCTCTCAAGCACACACCTGTGTTGTCTGCTGGTTGTGTTGCAAGACTGGAATTGGTGGAGCTGTAGGGTGTGTGCATAATTAGCTTGACAAGCTGATGCCAAGTATTTTTGTGTGTGTGGTGGGATGCCTGTAGCCGGGTTCCTGGGCTCTGCTTGGTCTTGTATGTGGCTGTGAAGAAAGCTGGACCCTGCCTGTCCTGGCTCCTCTGGTGTGGTATGCCTTTTCTGTGAAGATGTTTAAAGAATTTCTTTTTAAAGATTTGTTTTCTTCCTTTTAATTATGCGTAGCTGTTTGTGTCTGCTTGTGGGTGTGGGCAGATGAGTACAGGTACTGTGGGAGCCACAGGCATCGACCCGTGGAGCTGGAATTATAGATGGGTGTCAGCCACCTGCCGTGCATGCGAGGAAGTGAACCCAGGTCCTCCGAAGAACAGGAAGAGCTCTTAACCACTGAGCCGTGGCTCCAAACCCTTCAAGAGCCTCTTCATCAAAGTTTGCATTAATTCTTACTCTGACCTGCAACATACTTCATTCTGCATTTAACATTCTACATCACATTTTCTTATACCACAGTAATCTGTCTATTTCTATAATTCAGTTCCATATCTCAGGGAAATACACTTAATCATACTTCACAACATTTTTAAAAAATTATATTTATTTGTGTGCACATGCATACTATGATGTGCATGAGGTCAGAGGACAAATATAAGTGTCAGTTCTGTCTTTCCGACATGCTGGTCCTGGGGATCAAACTCAGGTTTTTGGGCTTGGTGGCAGGTGTCTTTAACTGCTGAGCCGTCTCCGTAGCCCTGACCATGCTTTTGAGTGTATCTTTTATTCCCTGTGCTGGGCTCCCTCACTCTCTGGCATCTAGTTGTCTTTGTATTAACCATGTTTTTCTCTTTTTCTTATCCATGCCTTGCTGTCTATAGTCACCGATTATCTGCACCTTTTCCTGTGGGTTGTAGCTCAGATCTCAATGGCATTGTTGCTTCTTGCTTCTAATTTCTATTTTAAGTCTATAATGATGACATTCTGTGTTTTCTTAAATCCAAAGTCACTTTGTCCTTTCGACTTCCGTTGTCTTACCGCCTGTAAGAGTGACTTTTTTTTTTTTTTAATGTCTATTGCAAAATACCTGACAGAAGCCGCTTAAGGGAGGAAGGGTGTGGTCCTGTTCATGGCTTGGGACGGGGGAGGGGGGATAGGCCCTCATGGCCAGAGAACAGCACAGCAGCTCAAGCAGAGGGAGCTTGGAATGTGGGCCAGGAAGTAGGGAGCCCAGGCAAGAAAGGAGGCCATTATAACCCCAAAGCCCATCTCCTAGGGATGCACTCCCCCAGCTAGTTCCTACCTCTTTAAGGTCTCATAGCCTCCCCAAACAATACCACCATCTGGGGACCAAGTAGCCAAACACATGAGCCTATGGTGAACATCTTGCTTTCAAACTACACCACCATCCATCTTTGGGTTCTCGTTCTATTTAATGGGTTCACATTCTATTAAGCTGCATAGCATTGAGAACAGGGAGAGGTGGCCGTCTACTGCTGGTTCCCTCTCACATGGCCCCTGATCAATTCTTGGCATGCCACATTCATCCCCCCTTTCTCTTCACACTGTGGTTTCATGTTGCTATGTTTTATTTTTCCTTTTGCTCATGTTTGGGCAATGTCACCCACTTGCAATTGTTCGAATCTCACGTCTTCCTAGACTCATTTCCCTCCCTTGGTTTCCTGAGGAGAACGGTGAGGCAGGGAAGGCTAGAGGGCAGAGCAACAGGGCTCTGTGTGCTGTGACTCTGGAGCTGTGTCAGGAGTCAGTCCTCAGGTCTGGACAGCACACACAGTTCCTGTGGGGAGGCAGAACCTTCACATTGTTGACCAAATCTAGCTTGTTGCCCTGGAGCCTTCACTCCGGCCAAAATCACCCATTCACTTCCCTCATTTTCCCCCTTTCCTCCACAATAGCTGTTTCTATGACTTTTCAGCCACGGTGGGAAAGTCAGAAAAAAACCAAAAACCAAAAACCCTACATTTAAAGCTGGGAAGAGATCAGAAACAAAGAGTCATTAAACTCCAAGTTCTAGAAAATGTTTCTAGGAATAAGAAAAGAAAAGCAATACAGATGCATATCACATGTGTCACCAACTTGACTCTCCTCCACGTCCCAGCATCTCAACTCTTTCATCGAGTGTTTCCAGGGTGCAAAAAGAAAAATCAAGATCTACATGCAGCTGCCTTTGAAAACGCAACAGCAGCTGCCTTAAGCCTGGGAATGGTGTGGTTCTTTTTGCATCCACTCAAGAGCACAGCGTGAGTCATTTGAGGTTCAAAAACCTGGCAGGACCCAGGTATATTCATGCCCAAACTGGTGGGGCAGAGTGGGGTAGGGCGTAGACATGTACCAGTGTGAGTGTCAGACAGGAGGTCTGGGGGAAAGCCTGTGAAGGTTTACCTTGGATGATGACTCAGAGTCTGGAAACAGTGACTTCAGCACAAACCGTGACCTGGAAATCAATCTAGTCAGCTGTCTGGGTTGGAACAGAGATCCCGATCCAGGGAAGCAGTCCAGTAGCTCCCATCCTGCCCCTCCCCCAACACACTTGGATTTGTTTGAGGGCTGGGGTGATGATATCATTCTGAATCCGAGTTCAGTCTCAGGGGCTGCTTCAGTGGCCACAATCTCTGGGTTGAACAACGAGGAAATCAAGCTGACGAGTCGCTTTGGACCTCAAGGGACTGTAGTGACTAAATTGACATGCAGGTCTGAGGCAGAAAGGATTGTCTCCAGTGGGCAGATATGAGTCTGTGTTTTATGAGCTTCCTTTCTTCATTTAACTAGCAGAGATTTCAAAGTAAGGTCCATTGTCCATGGTCATAAACATACGATTATAATTATTAGTGACATGCTGTCTATTGCTAAATGAACACTAATTTTACTATAGCTAATAAATTTTTTAATTATTTGCTTACAGTGTGCTGGGCACAGTCCTCTCTCACTCATCCTATCTCATCCACTCTTCCTAATGACCCCTTAGTTACATACTATCATTTTCATTTGATCACTGAGTAAATACGTCTCTCCATGGTGGGGTATGTCTTGTGAACTTGTGGCGTCTCCTTATGTACTCCCACCTCAGATCCCTTCATGAGGTGGGTGACCTCATCTCCCAGTGGCTATGACCTTGGCTGCTAATGTTTTCTATCTACCCCTATTTCAGAGAAGTGCTCTCCGCTAAATGGGAACAATTTTGCCCTGGAGGTAATTCCCTCTCTTCCCTGAAAGCTGAGCCTAGGGTTAGAAATACTCAGAGGCCTAAGAACCTAACTCCATGAGGCTGGGAGAGGGTTTAGTGGGTAGAGCGTCTCCCGTACAACAGCGAGGACCTGTGTTTGAAGCCCCGGAACCCATGGGAAGTTGGGCGCGGGGGGGGGGGGGGGGGGGGGGAGTGCGCAGGTCTGTAATCCCCGTGCTCTCATAGGATGATAAGAGACAGAGACTGGAGAATCCCTGGAAGCTCATTGGCCAGCTAGCTTGGCATCCACAACAGAGAAGAAGAGACACGTGCGGCTCCTTCCTGCCTCCTGGTCGGACAAACAGGTGGTGAAATTTATGCCCCAGATAGCCCTTGGCTCCGACTTTGTCTCCAGCTAAGAACGCATCCTCACACCCTTCCGTTGTTTCGTCTGCCCCCTCTCATGTTATTTCTCAGAAGTCCCTGTTTTTAAGTGATGTACTTCAGTTCTACTTCCTGTGAACTCTACCCACAACAGTTGAGGAGTGGCGTGCACATGGCTTTAATTCCAGGCCGATTGAGTTCAAACAAGTCTCCATAACTGTGTGTCAGTTCGTCGCTCTAACTGTTCTCATCAGTTTTAAAACACTGAAATAATCTTACACAATAGCTTTCATCCCTTCTTTTCAATAAACTTTTGCATTTGTCTCTTTTGGGACGATAGACTCCGAAGGCAAAGTGTTTGCTTCCAGTATATGGCACTTCCCAGGCTGAGGCTAGAAGGTGGCAAAACCAACCTCAGAGGATTGGAGCGGCCTTTGGGGGGGGGGGGCGGGGAATTAGAATGGAGCAGCCATGCACCATGGAGTGCATTACACTTAATACTTAGTTACGTTTGTGTTGTGACAACATCTGACAGAAACAAGGTCATGAGCCTTATTTTAGCCCATGGTTTCAGTTCTGGTGGAGGAAGAAGCTGAAAGCAGCTCAGATTATGATAGCGGCTTGTCTTCTGAAATCTATTCATGTCAAGGCAAACCAGGATCCCAGATCAAGAAGAATCTGGACCAACCATAACCTTCAAGTGACCTCTTCAGTGACCTACTTCCACCAGCTAGACTCTACCTCCAAAAAGCTTCCAGAACCTCTCAGAACGATGGACAGTTCCGACTCCCTTCGTTCCTCCCTCCTTCCCTCCCTCCCTCCCACCCTCTCTCCCTCCCTCCCATGCTAGAAATGGAGCCCAGGGCCTCATGCATTCTTGCTAGACCGGAGTTCTACCACTGAGCTATACCTCAGTCCCAAACCTTTCTATCTATACAGAGAACCTACTTCATGTCTGTCTCCACAGAGACTAGATAGGAAACTCGTGGATATGCTGAGTAATGGTGTAAAAATGTCTTCCTGACTAGCTGCCAATTAAAAAGAGCTTAAAGGCTATTTATTTGTCTGTGGGAGTAGGAGGTGGTAGTAGGGTCTTCTTTTATAATTTATTTTGGTTTTGTACTTGCAGAAGACTTCTCATGATATAGAATTTATTTACAGTTACACTTGTGTTCATTTAAGTAACTTTAAAATAAAAATGGATTTGTGAGTACTAGGATGCCATTGAGAATACTTTTCCTTTAAAGGTGGGATAAAGAGTTGGCAAACCTTATGTTCTAGTTATAAAACTACTACAAGCTTCAGATTTAAATTTCAGAGAAGTTAAAAAGCTTTGCCCCAAATGGTACAGCTTTAGCCTAGCACACCATAGGGCACAAAACAGATACAGTTAAAGTTTATTTATTTTGCTTTTGTTTTTCTTCTCTTTGAGACAGGGTCTGATAACCCAAACTAGTCTCCCACTCACAGTTCTCCTGCCTCTACCTCCTAAATTCTGGGATTCCAGGTCTGTACCACTATACTAGGCACTTTAACATCTACCCAAGACCTCCTCTCCTGCTGGGCTAAGGACTGGAAATAATGATAAAGGGAAAGAGGTCTGAGTAGGTAATAAGTAAACCAGTTCATCTCAGTACTTGAAAGGCAGAAGCAGGTGGATTTCTGTGAGTTCTGGGCCAGCCAGGGCTACATAGTGAGTGAGACCCTGTAGAAAAAGGAGGAGCAGGAGAAGGAGGAAGAAGAGGAAGAGAAAAGGAGGAAGAAGAGGAAGAGGAGGAGGCATCCATATAGAAGTCAGGACCACTTGGCTTTTGTTGTGGTGTTTATCATGGCAAAGAAAAGCAAGCTGGAACACACAGCAATCAGTGAACTTCCCTGTAAGCGGAGAATGTCATTTTACGCTCTCCTCCCTGCCTTCTCAGCCCCTCTCGTCCTATACTCCAGCCTCACCAGGTCCCTGCTTCTCAGATCTGCTCTTCCCTGTGTAAACACCCTTGCACGAAATGCACTCTTGCTTAGGAGACTTTCTTCGTTGCCTGCCAAATGTCTATTCAACCTTATGGCCCAGTGAAATACTACCCTCCCCTGATGTATTTTCACCCCTTCTCTTAGGGGTGAAATGCCAAGGTCAGCCCACACCTGCCATTCCCTGGCACTTAGACAGCTACGAGACCACATATCACACTGAATGGCAATTCCTTTTAAACTCAGCTCCCTTCTGAGTCTGTGAGCTCTCTGAAGACAAAGGCCATCTCTCCTCATTGCCTTCCCTTTCTTTTTATGTTGCCTGGAAAACTGAGTAATGGTTTAATGGCTAGGTGAACGGCATTAATAATACTGCCCAGAGCTCAAAGCAAGACACTCATAAATTGGGAAGCAGCTACTTGGGCTATGCTGGTGGAAGCCCTGTGGGCACCCGAAGCATTGCTGGAGGATGGTTTGCAAGCAGTAGAGATATAATCTCTGCCTTCCCTCCACTGTAAGGGAAAGGAGAAATGGCAACATGAGAGACTTCCTCTTTCCGCCAGAGACAGCTTCTGTATTGTGTTAGGATGTTGCAAGGTGACATACTTCAAACGTCTGTCCTTAAAGACTGGGGATGGAAACAACCCTCTTCCCATTCCTAAAGCCTTAAAGGAGCTGAGTGTGGCAGCACCTACCCCTAACCCCAGCACTTGGGAGGTAGAAGCAAGAGGATCTGGAGTTGAAGACTCGCAGCCACCCAGGAGCACATGAAAACCTGCCTCAAAAAACAAAACCAACAACAAAACCCTGAAATGATAGAATCTGCTTTCCTTTTCCCTTCCTGGGCTCCCTGTTGGAGCCCCTTCAAAAATCAGGTCCACTGTATCAAAACCTCAATGTAGCATGAATTCTAATTGGTCTTAATAAAAACCCAAAGTCAGATATTAGGATGAAAACTGAAAGATCAGAGAAACAGAGCAGCCAGCCACTAGTTCTTACCTCTACAAAATCCTCAGCTGAAAAGGGTCTTAGCTCCTGTCTCCTCCTGCCTTGTATTCCTCTCTCCGCCCAGCCATATCACTTCCTGTCTCCACCTCCCTAGTGCTGGGATTAAAGGTATGTGTGCCTCCCAAGTACTAGGAGCAAAGACATTCAGATCCCAAGTGCTGGGATCCAAGGTGTGTGCCACCACTGCCTGGCCTCTATGGCTAAGTAGTGGCTGGCTGTGCCCTCTGATCTTCAGGCAAGATTTATTTATTAGAGCATACACAAAATATCACCACACCTCAAGGAAAACGCTGCACAGAAACTTCATGGACATCACACACTCATGATCTTGTTCTCGTCATTTTGTCCTCCTCCAGGGTTCCCGGATGTCACACAAGTACAGCTGTGCAGAAAAAAGGCGCCAAGGCTGCTTCTCACACCACCAGCATTTAAGATTTCTGTCAGTGACAGGGTGTCTTAGTCAGGGTCTCTATTGCTGCGATGAAACACCATGACCAAAGCAACTCGGGGAGGAAAGAGCTTTATAAAGGGCTTACACTTCCCTATCCCTTTTCATCAGTGAAGGAAGTCAGGGCAGGAACCTGGAGGCAGGAGCTGATGCGGAGGCCATGGAGGGGCTGGTTGCTTACTGGCTTGCTCCTCATGGCTTGCTCAGCCTGCTTTCTTATAGAACCCAGGACCAGCACACCCCCAATAGCCTGGGTCCTCCCCGACCAATCATTGATTAAGAAAATTCCCTACAGGCTTGTTTACAGCCCAACCTTATGGAGGCATTTTCTCAATTGAGGCTCCCTCCTCTCTGGTGACTCTAGCCTGTGTCAAGTTGACATAAAGGTAGCCAGTATACAGGGGATGGGGATATCAGTGAAAGAATGCCTGTGGGGTTTTTTGTTTGTTTGTTTGTTTGTTTGTTTGTTTAGTTTTTCGAGACAGGGTTTCTCTGTGTAGTTTTGGTACCTGTCCTGGATCTCACTCTGTAGCCCATGCTGGCCTCAAACTCACACAGATCCGCCTGCCTCTGCCTCCCAAGTGCTGGGATTAAAGGCATGCGCCACCACCGACTGGCAGGAAGGCCTCTCTTGCATACATAAAGTCCTGGGTTCAACCCTAGCTGCCCTCCATATCCCAAACAAACAAAACAAAAAAACAGTCTTTTCAGTCACAGACCCAATTGTGGTTTTAACCTAAAATGTCCTCCACAGGCCTCTGTCTTGAATCTGTGTTCCCTAGCTGGTGATGCTATTGAGGGAGGCTGGGGATGCTTGAAGAAGTTGGTACTTGCTGGAGGGAAATGGGTTCATGGGAGTGGGGGTTAGGAGTTACCCTAACCTGTCTGCTTCCAGGTCTGACATAATGTGAACAGCTTCAGCCACAGGCTCCTGCTGCCCTGAAGTGGGCTGTCCCACCACGCCTCACTATGGTGGACTGAATGCTCTGCAACCAGATCCCAGGCAGATCTTTCTTCTCCCAAGTTGTTTTTGTCAGGACTTGTCCCAGTGGCATAAAAGTAATATATGGGGAAAGGCATAGTATAAGATGGAGGGGTCAGGTTCTTCAAACAACAGCAGATGATGTGGTTTTAACTAAAATATATTCTGTGTGTGTGTGTGTGTGTGTGTGTGTGTGTGTGTGTGTGTGTGTGTGTTCAGCTGTGGGAGTCAGGGGACAGTCTTGGAATTCTCAGGTGCTTTCCATCTTTTTTTGTTTGTTTTGAGAGGGAGAAAGTCTCTCTCAGGCCCGGAACTCACAATACGCTATGCTGACTGGCCAACAAGCCCCAGAGATCTGCCTGTCCCTGCCTTCCCTGTGCTGGGATCACAAGTGAGAAGAACCATTGTGTCTGTCAGTTTTGTTTTACGTGAGTTCTGGGTTCAAACTAACATCCTCACACCTGGGAGGTGAGCACGTAATGGGCTGAGCTATCTCCCTTAGGGCTACAGTACGGTCCTGACGTGACCTTTCAGCGGGGGCGTTTAAGTGTATAAGTTCACATTTAGATCTACAGAGTGGGGTCTCATTGTCTCAGTCCATCTATCTCTTTATAGCTGTTTCTAGACAGTGAAAAGGTAATGTATTTTTTACCACCGACTCCAAGAATGGCTGTCCCCAGGTTTTAGACCTCTGTGCCTGACTTGCCACAAGTGAAGCCACCTAAATAACATTGTTCAGATGTTTGGGAAAGTCAGTTGGAAACAGGATAACTGTCAATGTCTCCACTGAAGTGGAGCATTCCTATAGTCACGTTGGCCTCACTGCAAAAACATTTCCAACCAGCTTGAGTTTCTCTTTCCAGCACCACAGAACCCCTGGAGGCTCCTTTCCCAGGTCATTCTACATAGTGTCAAGTCCACAGTCAAAATTAACCATCACACTTGGGTACCAGCCTGCTGTTACTGGGACACAGTCGAACCTTTAGGAGGAGAGGCTGTGTCTGAGGAAGTTGGGTCCTTGGGACCCTAGCTCCTTCCTTAATCCTTTGCTCCCTGGCTACCACAGGTAAGCAGCCTCTCTCACACATCCACGTTACCATAACGATGAACCATGCCACCGCCATGTTAGGCTCAGAGCCACAGCGCCAAGAGGCCATGGACTGAAACATTGAACAAACCAACCTTCCGTTTTACATGTTGATCAGTTTAGGTCTTTTGTCACAGTGATGGGAAGCTGAGAATACAACCATAAAATGCCCTTTGAAAGAGGAGCCCACAGGAAACCCATCTGCTCTGGCCTTGTAGTCGGCCAGGCAGACATTGGTCCTTCAGCAGGTCCTTAAGGACCTTCTCTATCAAAGGCATTGCAGATGCAAATGGTATAGCATCAAAAAGGAGGGAGACAAAGGTCTGCAGCATGCCAGGGGTGTGTTTAGTAAATATTGAATGAGTGCATGAATAAAGAATGAGCTATTATAACGTAGGGTTTGCTCAGAAAGGTATCTCACTAGGAATGGGGGCAGGGCAGGGGACGTGAGTGTTCTCTTCCTCATATCAACCTCGAATCATAACATTTGCTGTTTGCCTTTGCCCTCCTGCATTCTGTCACCCCATGACAGCAGCAAAGGGCAACAAGACTGTGTGTGTGTGCGTAAGCGTGTGTGTTTAAATAAATGTTTTTCTGTGTGTGTGCATTGTGGGTGTGTGGGTGTGGGTGTGTGCGCGCATGCACGTGTGTACATGTACACATGAAGTCCAAAGTGGACCTTTCTTGTAGGAATTCTCCTTGGATTGGAAGGAACAGAGGTGTTTTCAGCCAGCACAAGTAGGTGCAGGTTTGTGGGTGGGAATCCCTGAACTCACGTACTTAAGGATGGACACAGACCTATGCGAGGCCACACAGGTCCATGATCTGGGACACCACCAGTTCATGGGGGGACTTTCTGTTTTTCTCTCTCCATGGTTTGCACCAGGCAGGTTTTTTCCACTCAGCATGTCTGTTCCACATTTTCCTCTCTCTGTTGTGGAATATTATTTTAACTGGGTAAAGATGTGTTACATTCATTTATGCTGCAGAATATCACTTTAACTGTGTAAAGATGTGTTACTTTTGTTTATGCTGCATTTGTTTAGTGATGTAAAGATGTGTTGCATTTGTCTCACTTTGCCTGCCTAAGGCACCTGATTGGTCTAATAAAGAACTGAACAGCCAATAGCTAGGCAGAGAAGGGATAGGCGGGGCTGGTGGGCAGAACTCTAGGAGGAGAACTGTTGCAGGAATCTCAGAATCTTATTAATAAAATCAAACCTGAGGCCAGTTATTGGGGTGAAATGCTGGAAGATCAGAGAGACAGAACAAGCCACAGCTTCCTCACCTGGCCAATTACTCAGCTGATCCTGTTTCCTTTGACTGGAGGCCTCTGAGTCCTCATCCAGAATGGGTCTCAGCTGAACTGTGCTGCTAGAAGCCTGAAAGCTTAACCAGCCAAATGCTTAACCAGGCCAAATGCTGCTAGTTTCTGGTCCTCACGCCTTATATACCTTTCTGCTTTCTGCCTCACTCCCTGGGATTAAAGGCTTGCTTTCTGGGATTAAAGGCATGAGTCACCATGCTTGGCTGTATCCTTGAACACTTGGATTTCTGCCTCTGGAATGCTAGGATTAAAGGCGTGTGCTACCACTGCCTAACCTCTATGTTTAATATTGTGGCTGTTCTGTCTCTGACCCCAGATAAGTTTTTTAGGGTGCACAATATTTTGGGGAACACAATACTACCTCAGAGAACTCTAGGTTCAATAGAGGAGAGAAGAACAAGAGGAGAAGAGAACGAGGAGAAAGAGGGGGAAATGCCCAGGGCCAGAACCTAGGCAGCTGACAGACAGACAGACAGACAGACATGAGAAGCAGTGAAAGTAGGACATACAGAAGGAAAGGAAGGTAAAAAGCGCCAAGGCCAAAGGTAGATAGAGAAACAGGTTAAGTTAAAAGAGCTAGCCAGAGCCGGGTGGTGGTGGCGCACGCCTTTAATCCCAGCACTCGGGAGGCAGAGCCAGGCGGATCTTTGTGAGTTTGAGGCTAGCCTGGGCTACCAAGTGAGTCCCAGGAAAGGTGCAAAGCTACACAGAGAAACCCTGTCTCGAAAAATTAAAAAAAAAAGAGCTAGCCAGAAACGAGCCTAGGCCAAGCATTCATAACTAATAAAACTTCTGTCATGATTTGGGAGCTGGTTGGTGGCCCCCCAAAGAAGAAAGCCCAGTATATCTCTCTCCACACATTCTTTGTTCATTCTTGGCCTCTCCCTTAGAGCTCTCTCTCAGGCCTCGTGGGCCCCAAGTTTTCCTCACTCGGTCTCTATGACAAGGATTCTGAAGTTCCACTAGAAAAGTCCAACTGTACTTCTTGTGTGTTCATGCCAAGGCACCAGCCAGCCTGTAGGTGAGACTCTCGTTCACCTTGGTCTGGTCAACTATGGGCTCAGGATGGTACACTGGTACTGAGCATCTCCATGCAGGGAGCCTGGCCCACAGATTCTCTTGGCAGGGCTTATGGGCTGCCAAGCAGCATCTATGATCTAGCTGTATGTGCCTGAATATGTGCATAACTGTGTGGGGGTTGTTACACTTGGGAGTTTCTGAAGACAGAACAGAGCAGAATGGCTAGGTAGGCTCGGGGGTCACCTCCCTCAACCCATGCTGTCCACCTGGAGTCAAAGCGGTGTCAGCCTACAGCTAAGAGTCCTTATGAGCCCCAGAGACTCGTCCTAGAAGCAACCTCCAACTGAGCGCTTGCTGTGTGCGAGGCAGCCTTTGTACTGGCCATACCGCTTGTATCTTTTTTTGGAACTAAGTGATAGAGGGTTGAGAGTCTACTTCTTAAGAAAGCATAACTTCCGGAGGGTTTAACATGCCTTATTTAATAGCGCTTCATAAAACTGCTCTGAAAAAGGATTTTAATGTGTTCTGTTTGACAGACCTAAAGCTGAGTTCCAGTCACACAGCTAGACCAAGTGGAAGAGCCCGTGGTATCCTCTGTGTAAGCTATGTCCCCTTCTACCTGCTCAGTACTGGCTGAAAAGTGGGCCCCGGTAGGTTCTGGATGTGCTGGTGCCCCACTAGACCGGAGGGCAGAGACTGCCCCACCACCGCTGATCCTGGTATCGACCATGGGCCTGACACACAGTTCTCACTCATCATCAACAGTGCGTCACTCAAACGAATGCTTTCTCGAAGTCCCCAGATAAAGGGGAAGGTGAGTCAAAACGAGAGAAGGGACCTGGGGACAGAACTGAGGCAAAGGACAAAGCCAAGCTGCTCTTCTGTTTCTGGTCTAGGCCTGGGAGTAGATGGGTTGACCTCTCTTAGGGACAAAGCTTGGCTTCAGTCATGCTGGGGCCCTTGGGGTTTTGGAAAGCGAGGAGTGTGGTGTGAGGGAAAGCCTGAGGAGACCTTTGCCCCAGCCAAGCTCAATAGTGGAACATTCTTCCTGTTCTCCCAGGAGCCGGCTCCTTTCCTGGTGCCCTGGTTCCTTGGTTCTTTTGCATAGCCATGGCCTGATTCGGTACTGAAGATTCTCAATTTAATCAGCGTGTGTTGATCTAGTCAATGTGGAGTTAAAAGGTAGGAAGGTAATTAAACTAGGATCCTAGCCTTTGAAAAGCCCTTGTAGAGGACAAAGATGAGGACATCACCTGTTACTATATAGTACCACAAGTAATTTAGCAACTTACAAAGTGGAATCATGACATGGTGTTAGTCCATGAAATACACTGTGAATGTGTCAATAAATGACTCAGCATTTGTGATGGCTAATCTCGATTGTCAACTTGGAACACTGGGAAGAAAAACTTTGCCTCTATCAGATTGGCCTGTGGGCATGTATGGGAGGCATTTTCTTGATTGCTAATGGATGTGGGAGGACCCAGCCCACTATGGGCAGTACCATCCCTAGATAGGTGGGCCTGCACTGTGTAAGAAAGGTAGTTGACTGGGATCCTGAGGGCAAACCAGTAATCTGAGTTTCTCCTTGTTTCTACTCCTTCCTTGAGGTCCTGCCTCAGCTTCCCTGGATGATGTTCTATAATTTATAAGCAAAATTAACCCTTTCCTCCCTCAAGTTCTTTTGGTCAATGTTTTATCACAGCAACAGAAAGCAAACTAAGATAACATTTTACCAAGAAGGTAAATAAGAATGTCAGGTGTGGGGCCAATAGCAACCTCTTCAAAGGCTGTATCTGCCCATAGCTCTATGAGGGTTTTTTGGTGGTTGGTTGGTTGGTTGGTTTTTTGAGGCAGGGTTTCTCTGTGTAACAGCCCTGGAATTCATCCTGTAGACCAGGCTGGCCTTGAACTCACAGAGATTGTCCTGCCTCTACCTCCCAAATGCTGGAATTAAAGGCATATAAATGCCACCCCTGCCCAGCTTGTTCTATGAGTTTTTTAGCTGCTTGTTTTTTTGGCTTGTTTTTAAACAGGGTCTTGCTATATTGCTCCAGCTGGTCTTGAACCCCTGATCTTCCTGCCTCAGTCTCCTGAGTACCAGGATGATAAGTGTGTATCACTATGCCTAGTTTTTAAAAAAGGTATCTTGTTGTTATTGATATTAAATAAGCTGTTCATATTTGACAACTTATTCCTTAAACGAACTTTTAATTCATTAAAGAACATTAAATGAATTCATTAAATAGAATGGATTTATTATTCATTTTTCCATTTGATAAGTTTTCACATAGGCGGATCCTTATGAAGTCATCTCTATACCAGGAGAGTGAACATGGGGCTGTGGAGACAGTCCGGCAGTTAAAGTCACTCACTACTCTTCCGGAGGACATGGTTCCCAGCACCTGCGTCAGGGGGCTCACTACCAAGTGTAACTCCAGAGGCAGGGTATCTAACACACTCTTCTGGCCTTCGTGTGTACCCACACACGTGTGACATACATTCACACAAGTACGTACACATAAATAAAAATAGAAGTAAATATTTTTGCAAAGATGGTGTAGTGTGGGCCGGGTGGTGGTGCTCGCCTTTAGTCCCAGCACTCAGGAGGCGGAGGCAGGCAGATCTCTGTGAGTTCGAGGCCACCCTGGTCTACAGAGTGAGTTCCAGGACAGCCAGGGCTACACAGGGAAATCCTGTCTCGAAAAACAGAAACAAAAGATAGTGATGTGCTCATCACGTTAAAAATGTCCCCGTGTCTCTTTTTCCCCCCTTTTCCCTCCCCTCCCCCCAGACAGATATTTCCCGACAATTACCCATCTGCTTTCTGTCTCTATAGTTTGTGGTTTTTTAAAAAAGGATTTTCTATCAATTAAATCACATAGCAAATACTCTTTTTAGTCTGATTTCTTCCCCTACGTTGTGATGGTCAAGAGTCCATTCTCCCTCGTGAGCAGTTTCCAGTGTGTACACAGCAGCACCCGGCACTTATCCAGTCACGTCCATGGATAGTACAGTCCTTTTCTCAATTCAAATAAAGCTGCTATGCATATTTTTGCATATGTTTTTTACCAGTCCTGGAGAGTGAGCCTAGAACCTTTCCCATGCTAAGAGCTTACACTGAGCTATATTCCCCAGACACTTTTCATTTTTTTCAGTAACACTTAAAGATTATTCTTATTCTTTTTTTGTGTGTGTGTTTTGTTTAAGACAGTGATTTGCTATGTAGTCCAGGCTGGCCTTGAACTTGAGATCCTCTTGCCTCTGCCTTCTGAGTGCTGAGATTATAACTATGTACCACCGTGCCTACTTCTGTGAGTTTTGACCTTTTATATTCTGGTGTAGTACAATTAATTTGTACGTAGCTAAGAAGCATTTTTTTTTTGGGGGGGGGGACTGGCGAGATGGCTTAGTTGGCAAAGTGCTTGCCACACAAGCTAGCCTAAGGACCTGAGTTCAGATCCCCAGCAGCACTCCCACAAAACCCAGGAGTGGTGGCATGAACCTGTAATCCCAGTACTGGAGGTGGGGGCTATGGAGACGGGTAGATACCTGAAACTCACTGACCAGCCAGGCTAGCCATATCAGTATAGAGAGAACTTGCCGGAAAAAAAAAAAGAAAGTAAGTAGACCTATATTGACCTTTGACCTCTACATGCACATGTATACATGCACACATCCACAAGGACATGTACATACTACAGAGAGAGAGAGAGAGAGAGAGAGAGAGAGAGATTTGTTTACCCCAAAGTCTGAGATGTTCTGTTTTTCTTTTTGAGACAAGGCCTTATGTATAAGAGGCTGGCCTTGAACTTGCTATGTAGTAGAGTGTGATCTTGAACTTCTGATCCTGCTGCCTCCACCTCCAGTGTACCACATGACACCACACCTAGTTTATGTGGCACTAGGGCTCGAACCCAGGCCTTTGTGCATGCTAGGCAAGCACTTTACCAGCTGAGCAACATCCCAGCCCTCCTACAAATGCCTATAAAAGTTTTATGTTTTTATATGTATAAGCGTGGATTCTGTGATCGGTCTGCACTTGAACTGATCAAGCCTTACCCGCTGTGGTATTGGGGGTGCCTGTTGCCCAAATGTCTTGCCTCTAATATCTTGTGTAAATTTGAAAAATGTGTAAATTGTGTTTTTCTTTTGTGTGTGTGTGTGTGTGTGTGTGTGTGTGTGTGTGTGTGTGTTAGGGGCAGGGAGGGATTGCTGAGACAGGGTCTCAGGTAGCTCAAGATGGCTTCAAACTCTGTAGTTGACAGTGACTCTGAACTTCTTATCATCCTGCCTCCGCCTCTGGAGTGCTGGGATTATAGGTATGTGTCACCATGGCAACATGCCTGTTTTATGTGGTGCTGAGGATAAAATGCAGGGCATGGTGCGTGCTAGGAAGGCATTCCTTCACCCAGTCCTGTGTAAACATTCATACTGTGCCTAAAACAGTGTCTGGCAAATAGCAAATACTACATGTTACATTTGTTTAAAATTGTGGAAACCAGCTAGACTCTGTGGTACGATGTAAAGCCTACCACGTTGACTTCCAAGTTCGGGACTTTCGCCCAACCAAACCCACTCAGTGTCACGGTTTGAATTATCACCTCGTCTTCCTTACATCGAAGCCAGAAGACCCGTCTGCATGTCATATTTGACAGCTGCTAAGGGGCCAAGGATTACTCAGACTAAGTGCACATTCAGGAAGCCTTCATTTCTCAGCTAGGGAAGGCTGACTGAACCGCCTGAGTGAGATGGTAGCGACTGGGAACAGCTTCTCCCGGGCTGGAGAGGGTGCGCTTTGCTGTGTTCTTCAGCTGCTGCTGTGACACTTGTCATGGTTCTTGGCATCTCCTAGGGCAATCACCTCTCAGACTTTAGGGCATCAGTCTTCTGGGTTGGACAACTCCTCTTCTTGCCACTAGGGACCAAATAAGGAGCATGGAGGTGGCTTCTTTGTCTCAGGAACCACCTAGAGCCTGAGTTAGCCCTTCAGCAAACACTGGGCTCTCTTTATTCAGCCCCATGGAGGGTGGGAGATTCAGTCTTTTCATGACATTTTTTTTCCTGTTTTGTTTTGGATTTTGCTTTTTTTTTTTTTTTTTTAAATTCATAAAGGACTTGTCTGATTCCAGGAATTCTTGGCTGGAAGAGCTCTTGGTTTCGGATTTGCTTGAGTCTTTTCCTGACCAAGCAGCAGGTTGCCTTGCTCACTTTCAACGGTATTGTTACATAAACAAGTAAGCCGTCTGTTTGCTACAGGCAAAGTCAGAGTTTCCATCTGAATTTTGGCTAATCAGGATGTAAGGGTGGATTCAAGCCTTGGATTCTTAAACCTCCTAAGCCTCACAGCTGTGTTTGCCTGTTCCCACTGAATGCTAGGGTTAAGATTTAGGGAATTATGCAAAAACACATTGGCGGTGCCCAGGCTCAAGTGTGTATGTGTGTGTGTGTGTGGGGGGGTGTTCCCCTGCCCTGTAATGTTGACTGGTGGCCCCCCATTTTTTTTTTAGGGTGGAGTAGAACACTTGAAAACCCAGGAGAGTAAGTTCACAGGATACTGAGCGAGTGATTTCAGACCTTGATCAGGCCTGAGATCCGGGACTATGCTTTTTCTTAAAATAACTTTAAGAATTGAGTGCAAAAATATGCGAATGGCACAGTTGCTGTGTGCATTTATAGATAAATATATAAGCTCAAGTTCCTTCACACATCTAGCAGTCACACTGCACACCCTTCAGCAGCTCACAGCCCAGCCGGCCTTCCAAAATACTACCCCGATGCGTTTAAAATCTGCCACTGTGCAAGGAAATGCCCTACACTATACCTTTCAAAATTTGCCTCTTGTGTACAAGCACACCAGCCGTTTGTGCAGAATTTTAGCCCGTTTTAAATGCTAAAAGATCCCCCACTAGCGGCTTTGTTTAGCACAAACACTCAAAACTTCATTAAAAACAGTTTTCAAAAGTATCTTCATAAAACTGTAGACACCAGCAAACCTTGGTCGAGGGGTGGAAAATAAATCGTATTATCTTTAACCCGCAAAAGTTAAAAGCCTCTTTTTTTTTCTTTTTTGTTAGCTAACAATGGAAACTTTTTTTTTTTAAAGTGTTTCCCTCCCTCGGTCTTGCCAAGCAATAGAAAAAAAAAAAAAAAAAAAAAAAAGAAAAGAAAAACTTGTTCCGCTGAGTTCAACCCCAGACAGGCTCACAACTTCCTTCCTGCCTTCCTCCCCCAAGCCCCCGCCTTTCTGCCTCCTCCCCCAACCCCCAACTTTTTTTTTTAATCTTACATTGAACAAACACTGAAGTAGCCGGGAGCAGACGCTGACAGCGGTAGTGTCTCCTACCCAGCAAGGAGCTGCTCAGGGTCGGCCTGGCGTTGCCCCCTCCGGGATCGCCTGGCCCCTTTCCGGGCACATTCCCCGTCTTTGCACCCCACTTTTTTCGTCTTCCATAAGTTGTTGCAGAAATCCTTTGGGAGCGTTTTCTACTTGAAGCCACCTGGTCTGCCCAAGCCCTGAGTCCCCGGGGCATGTCGCCTGCACGGGACCTGGGAGTTTGAGCAATTGCAGGTAAGCGTGGCGGCTCCTTCCTGGCTCTTGCCTCTGAACCCTCTTTCCGCTCCATCTGTGCTGGGGCTCCTCTGGGTGTTCCGGGGTCCGAACACAGCACAGAGGGGGAAGGCTGAGGAGCCTGAGAAGGGAGTCTGATTCGGGAGGGCGGCGTGGAGTGGCGTTGGGAACAGAAGAGGCGATTCGGCTTTCCCACCCGCTTCCAGGCCCTTTGCGCCACCGCCTCCCCGGCGCGCTGCGGGCGTCTGGGGCTCGGACTGCCGGGCGGCTCGGTTGGCGCCAGGCGAGGCTGCCCGGGATGCTCAAGGCCCTGCCCTCCGCCGCACCGCTCCAGGCTTAGCATGCAGATCTCCGAAGGGCTGCAGATTCTCCGGCCTGCACACTTAGAAGGCCTCCGGGCTGCAGCCGTGCAAGCAAGTCTAGAGTTCCTCCGAGGGGTGCGGGTCCCGGAGCCTACCGGGACAGCTGGGAGCTCGATAACAGGATGAGCGTAGGAATGAGGGGCTGCGGGCTCGCACCGCTCCCACCCCCCAACACACACACACACACACACACACACACACACACACACACGCTGCAGGGTGTGAGGGGACAGTAGGGGGCCTCCACTATTGACTCCTGTACTGGATACTGCAGAGTTTTGTTCCCAGGCGCGCACGCGTGCCCACATTCACAAAACACACTTCTCTGGAGACAGGCATCAAGGCTAGGAGTGAAAAGTGCTTCGCCTGCGCCCCCTGCGCTCTCCCAGGCCTTTCACAGGCCGAGAGACATAGCCCCAAGTCCAGGATCAGGAAAGAAAACGGCCCAGGTCTGGGCTCAGGCAGCGGTTTGGGGAAGGCAGGTCCGGGTCAGGTTCCCTGTGACTTGGTCTCTGATGTCTTGAGAGGGTGGAGCAGGGCTGCCTGTCATCCTCGACAGCCGGTGTTTGCTCTGGCCAAGGGAACCTGGTCAGCCTCGCCTAGGGACTCAGCAGTTGTACCTCCTCCCTCGGCCATCCGCGTGGTTACCAAGACTAATCTTAGACTTTGGGGATTCTAAGTGTCCTTAGAGCGTATCTCAAGCTGGGGGAGGTGGACCTCTGCCGGAAAACACGAGCAGAGGCCATCGAGGCAGCCCGGCATGCCTCCTCACAGAGCATCACGGCCCCTGTAGACCGGGCATCCAGGGGCACCCTGTCCCCAGCATATTGGGGTCCCGGGGCTCCCTCTGGCCTCTGCGGGTGGGCTCTCACCACCCTCCCCTGGATGCCTTGTGGAATTCTGACTTTTCTCCTTGTGTCTCGACAGCCGCGAGATCGTTTATGGAGCTTGGGGCGGGGGCCGAGCCCGCGACTGTGCCCGGTGCCCGCCGCCTAGGCCATGCTGCTCCATCGGCGTGCGGAGCGGCGGCGGCCGGGCCTCCAGGACTAAGCCGGGAGCCGCGGGAGGAGGAGGCGCCGGCGGTGCAGCGGGACCAGGAGCCGCGGCGGCGGCAGACCCAGTACTATGGCTGTGTACTGCTATGCCCTCAATAGCCTGGTGATCATGAACAGCACCAACGAGGTGAAGAGTGGCGGCCCCCGGCCCAGCGGCAGCGAGACACCTCAGCCCTCCGGGAGGGCCGCACTGAGCCCCGGCAGCGTCTTCAGCCCTGGGAGAGGCGCCTCTTTCCTCTTCCCCCCAGCGGAGTCACTGTCGCTGGAGGAGCCCCCGAGCCCTGGGGGTTGGCGCAGCGGCCGGCGCCGGCTGAATAGTAGCAGCGGCAGCGGTGGCGGCGGCGGCAGCAGCAGCAGCAGCAGCAGCAGCAGCGGCGGCGGCGGCAGCAGTGGCGTGGGCAGTCCGAGTTGGGCTGGCCGCCTGCGAGGGGACGCGCAGCAGGTGGTGGCGGCCCGCACCCTCTCCCCACCCGGGCCGGAGGAGGCCCAGAGGAAGCTGCGGATTCTGCAGCGCGAATTGCAAAATGTGCAGGTGAACCAGAAAGTGGGCATGTTCGAGGCGCAAATCCAGGCACAGAGCTCTGCCATCCAAGCGCCCCGAAGCCCGCGTTTGGGAAGGGATCGTTCGCCCTCCCCGTGTCCCTTCCGAAGCAGCAGCCAGCCCCCTGGAAGGGTCTTGGCCCCGTGCTCCCCGAGTGTGGAACGGAGGACAAAGTCCTGGGGAGAGCAATGTACAGAGACCCCAGACGCCAACTCCGGGAGGAGAAGCAGGCTCAGCCCACACCCCTCGAAGGACAAGGAGGGAGTGGCCCCTCTTTTAGGCCCCTCCAGCCCGACCAGGTTAGGGACTCAGAGTCCATCTGCTTCAGTGAGGATGGAGAGTGGCACCCCGGCCAGTCTCCGCTGTGGCTCACCTACAGCCATGGGAATTGACAAGAGGGTTGCTCCCTCATCGGAGCACTTTGGAACTAGCTTAGCATTGGCCACTAAAGTGGCAGCTTCAGCCGCATCCGCTGGACCACACCCTGGACATGATTCTGCTCTTATGGAGGCAGCCTGCGAGCTCGGGGGCGTGTGCCCCTGGGAGGCCCAGATGGAGAGACCGGGGCAGTTTCTGGGTAGGGAGACAGACTCAGCCCCAGAGCCTGGCGGGACCCACATTAGAGAACCCCCTGGGAGGGTGGGGAGAGGAATTCATCCTATTGGTAGGCAGGGTTCCTGGACACCTGAAGTCACCAAAACGCCAGAAGAGAGGACTGTGAATGCCCAAAGCTCAGAGGCCTCAGACGACCCGAGATCGTCTAGACTGCCAGGAGACCTGGGCTCTCTAGGACTTGAGGAGACAGGAAGTAGGATCCCAGGGATCCGAGGACCCGAGCAGACCCTGGACATTGTGAGAGAAGGGTCTCCAGCACTGGGATTGCTTGGGGGCAGCCAGGCAGCACATCCAGGGACCAGAAATGTGGAGGCAGGAACCCTTTGTGGCAGAATGCTGGAGCCTTTACCACCTGGGGAAGTGGCCACAGATTTGAAAGAACCCCAGTGCCTCCCTGGGGGCAGGATGGGTATGCAGCCTGGGAGTTCCAGGGTTTGGCTGAGTGCCATGGAGGAAGGTCCCCTGATCTGGACGCGTGACACGGGGGTACAGTTGATGGAAACGTGGGGAAGCCAGCTGCAGGACAGAGATGCTCACCCTAGCTGCCCAGAGATGCCCCCAGACCAGAAGGACAAGGCCTACAGCCCCAGCAGCATCCCGGCAGTCATCATCACAGACATGGGTGCTCAGGAGGATGGGGCCTTAGAGGAGATACAAGGAAGCCCTCGGGGTCCCCTGCCTCTGAGGAAGCTGTCATCCTCCTCCGCCTCCTCCACTGGCTTCTCCTCTTCCTATGAGGACTCAGAGGAGGACATCTCCAGTGACCCTGAGCGGACGCTGGACCCTAACTCAGCCTTTTTGCATACCCTGGACCAGCAGAAGCCCAGAGTGGTGAGTGTTGCCGAACATTTTTTTTTTCTTTTTAGAATTCATGTTTTCAGCAGACCTTGGATGCTTCATGTACTCTCCTGGTTTCCTTAGTTTCTGCTGAGCGGTAAGGACGCTGAGCAGGGCTCTGGTGGAATCACAACTGATATTTCTCTGCAGGCGGGTTTGCTGTGGGGCACAGAGGTACCAACCAAGTACTTTATAGGCTGGACAGTTGAATTTGAGTCATTCCTACCGTATACATCTTTAAAAAACGGGTTAGGAGGAACATACTATGCGTGAACGTCAACAATAACAAACCTTCCTGATTTCCAAAGATAGTGAGCAGAGCTGCTGTATGTGGCTTTCACTTGCTGAAGCGAAACACTTAATTTCGTGATTCATTCAGGCTGACAAGGATATCTATCGGCTCCACTCAGCCTCTACTACCAGGCAGAAATGTGAGTTGTTATGATTCTGTGACAGGATCCTGACCTCTGCAGCTGTGGTTGTGTGGTTGATCTATGGGATGAGCAACTACTGAGCCTCACTCAGTAAGTTAGGCAGAGCTCGGCAATGTCAGCGTAGCTGGCGTAACTAACATGCAGTATGACATGTGAATTCAAAGGAAAACTACCTTTTGGGTCCAGTAGATATTTCCTTTCGTAGCAGAATGCTGTTTGGATTGAGTTGTCTGAGTTAGGCCCATGATGTCTCCTAAGGGGTGTAAGTTGTGACAGGTCCATTCCAGGTACATTTTCACACGTGTGCTTGGGTTCATTCCACCAACTCTTGGTCTGTGTGTGGCAGGGACAGATGTTTGTTCCTCCTACACGGTTAATCTCAGCTTTGGGCTGAGGTCAGCCTCTTTTAGAAGATACAAATGTTGCAGCTAGCTTTTGTCAAATGGGATGGCCTTTCTCTTGCCTCTGCGAGGAGGATGGGGGAATTTCCTTACCTGGCATGCAAGAGGTTGTAGGCTACCTTGTGGGAAAAGCTGCATGGTATTTTAGTGGGCAGCCTTCTGGTTCCATCTTGAATGTGAGATTCCACGCATTTGTACCCCAATAACTTTCTCTATCCTTAGTGGATGCGTTACAGTTCGGCTCAGCACGCCTTCCTAAGAAATTTTGAATTCTAAAACAGGATTCTTTTCAGCTTGCACTTGAGCAATCACAGTCTAGTTTTGAGGATCAGCGATTGCCTTCCCTGAAACTCTTCTGCTAGTGGTCTAGAGGCAAATTCGTATGCAAAGCCAAGTCCTAATCAGCCTGGCATTTTGTGGCCAGGACAAGAGCTCCCCAGGCATCCCGCACCTGCCGCTGGGCACAGGAATACTGTACCACCTTTAGGGGTGGGCAGCCAGCCTGGTGCAGACAGTAGTCACCGGGCAGATGGGAAATGCTTCTCTTTGAAGGTGACACCCAATGTCTCTGCCCTCTGCTCAGCAGTTAGAGGCCTAGGAAGTAAGAGAGGGTCTTCTGCCCATTACTCCCATTTGTTTTGAAACCCTGAAGTATGGCTGGCACACCCAAAAAGCTTTTTTTGTTATCAAATTTCCATTTGCTCTTTCTTGTAGTGGCTGATCAGCTTTTACCTACTGCTTATCAAAACAGTCCCTACATCCAAGTGTTGTCTGGAAAAAAAGGGATATAAATAATGACAAGTGAACAACTTCTCCTCCTCCTTCTTCTCCTTTTCTTCTTCTTCTTCTTCATTTGTCAGAGTAAAACCAAATGTGTAACCAGGGAGGTAACTGGTGTTTTCAAGTTAGGTTAGAGGTCCAGAGGTAGAAGTGAGCTGCTGTCCCACCGACCTCCTGTCTTTGAACAGGTTTTTAACAGGTTTTTATAGACATCCACAGAGTGGAGTCAGGGGAAAAAGAAATCCCCTGCCAGCTTTGCTCTCTGAAGCATGTGAGGCAGAGAGAGAGAGAGAGAGAGAGAGAGAGAGAGAGAGAGAGAGAGAGAGAGAGAGAGAGGATATGAACACGTGTGTTGTGGTCAGAGGAGTGTGGGTAACCAACTGGAAATGATGGGATCCTAGGGACTTTTGTGCTCTGGTTGAGAGCTTGCACTATGAGCAGAGGTCTCCTCTTAGACTAATTGTGATGCTAGAGCTTATCTGGAATGCCAAACTATCTGCTCATTGGGTCAAACATCACTCATTACCCAGGACTGCTCTTTTGTCTGCAGGAGGCCAGACATCTTGATTGACCTGGGGGCTGTCCTTTGGATATTTGAAGCTAAATTGGTCCTGCTTGTGCCTCTTGCACTCGCTTCTGTGTGTACAGCATTACTACCCTACAGCTGGGCACATTCACACTTGCCCACTTTCCCTCACACATGCTCACTCGTGCTCACCCTCACCTTCACCACATTGCTCACACACACTAACACATACCCACACATGTTCACACTCAACTCCTGCCTACACTCACACCCATTCACTCATACTCATGAGTTTGAAATGGCATGTTCACACAACTAACCCTGGCCCCCAGACCCGTACTGGACCCCAAGGATTTTTACCACGGCCCCTTTCCCCACATGCCCTGGGTTGCACTTTGACTCACGTGTGATTGGATGCGCAGGTTGGGTGTGACAACATATCTACATCTTAAGGATCAGACACTTGGGATTTGCTTGCAAGTAACCATCATGAATATGTCGGCAGCAGCTTAAATTTAGGCCCATTCACACTTCCTGTTCCCTGAATCTGGACAGAACCAAATGGCATTGAGCATGGATGGTGCTCTCTTTCTTCTTTCCCATATTACAAACCATTTATTTTTTACCCTCCTATATCATTCTATTCAGGAGTATCTGGGGTATTGAGAGTCCAGCAGAGAATATGACATTATAATACAGAAGCATCTTACCTTAGAAAATAGATTGGATTGACTTGTTCCAAAAGTCTACTGTCAATAATGTGTATATACAAAAATGTATATACTTGGGGTCAGCAAGATGGCTCAGCAGGTAAAGGTGCTTTCTAATTGGCTGACGACCCGAGTTTGATAGCCAGAACCTACATGCTAGGAGAGAATTCACACATACACACACACACACACACACACACACACACACACACACACACAAAAGCGCGCATGCATGCAAAAATTCATAAGTCAAATGTAAAAAAGTATAAAAAAATCCAAAACTGTGGCCTAGTACCTGTAGACTATATGAGGAACTAAAATATCACAGATCCTCTGCCTTGTTGGTGTTTACTACTTTTAAGGACCACTGGAATTTTGTTTCTTTAGCCTTTTTTTGGGGGGAGAGGGGTAGGTATTGAGTAATTTTGTTTCTTTCTAGTGAAAAATGAACTTGTACGTATAGCAAATTTTAACCTGTTTGAGATGGTTGTGTGTGGTTTTAAAAAGTGTGTAACAATTTTATGTTTGGTTATCTAGTGGTGAGCACTTTTAAGTGGAAACTTTAAGAAAGAGGTTTATTTTCTTTTTATGTGTGTATGTGTGTATGTGTGTGTGTAAACACAAGTTGTGGAGGTGCTTCCAGAGGCCAGAGGAGTGTGTAGGGTCCCCTGGAGCTGGGGTTACAGGAAGTTGTGAGTTGCCTGATGTGGGTGTTGAGAATGGCACTCAGTCCCACAAGAGCAGCAAGCTCTCTTAACTGCTGAGGCATCTCTCTAGCCCCTGGAAACTTCAGATGAGGTTATGGGGATATGAGTTTAGATGGCATGTTCTGTTTTCTGAAGATGGGTGGTCCTCCTCTCTCTCAGGGACGCAGCTTCTAGATCTGGGGTCCCCGGAGTCTTTTATCTGAGATTCTGAGGGTTGCTCTGATTAAAAATAAAACAAACAAACAAAAACAAGATTTAAAGGTAACAGGACCTGCGGCACCCACTGAGGGGCCCCAGCTCTCTGGTAGAGTTTTCTCTTTCTACATTGTGTATAATTCAAGGGTGACTCAAGGGGGTCTATCTCATTCCAACTCTGCAAATACTTAATTCTAGACATTCAGCTCCAAACTTGGTGGGTGTGAAGCATGTGTCAGGACTTCTGGAAGTGTGACAAAGATCCTTTGGCATGGACCTGGGCACTGAGGTCCAAACCAGGCACCTATAAATGTGTGCTTTTATGAAAGCCAGGAGACTGCTCAGCATGTCTTCCTTCCTCCCTCTACCGAAAGATGGGCTCTTTGTGACTTCACTTTGGGGAAAACAAACAAACAAACAAACAAACAAAAAAAAACAAAAAAAAAACCAACAACCAGAGTGAAAAATGTTGATCAGAGCAAAGCATCAGGCCATGACTGAGGTTTTCCTTTCCTTTCCTTTCTTTCTTTTTTGTTTTGTTTGTTTTTGGTTCTTGGAGACAGGGTTTCTTTGTATAGCCCTGGGTGTCCTGAAACTCTCTCTGTGGACCAGGCTGGCCTCGAACTCACCGAGATCCGACTGCCTCTGCCTCCCCAAGTGCTGGGATTAAAGGTGTGGGCCACCACCTCCCACCCAGAGGTTTTTATTAGTAGTCATGCAGATCTTAGGTACTGTGCTGATGGGATGCCATAGGATGCGTTCTGACTACAGATAAAGAGAAACTTTGCCCCTCAGACGTGAAGTTTCAAAACTGAGGCTTTACTGACCGGGAGCCAAGAAGTCCCTTCAAAGTGCTGTCTTATCAGAGACGACAGTGTTCAGCCAGCTTTTCATAGATCAGGTGGGAAAAGGTAGAGATCCCGCACTCCCTTTGGGAGAACGTTTAAGGTCTGCAAAAATACATTTCGAGACATACCTTGCCTTTAAGTTTTCATAAGAATAGTAAGTCTGTCAGCCTTTGGTTGCAGAGAACTGGGCTTCGAGTGTGACATGCATCACCCTCAGAGCTCTGTTTGCAAGAGCTGAATTGCTACCAAGCTACTCTTCTGGCTTTCTCCGCACACGCTTGCCGAATGTAGTTACAGATTAGATTCAGTTTATACAGTTTATTTAAATTCCCGTGAGTATTGATAACATTGTTTAGCCTTGTTTTATTTTGTCTGGTTCCAACTTAGTCACCTAAAGGTAGATTTTTTTTTTAAATTTTTTAAAAATTTAATGGAAAGAATTTTATCTTGTGGAAAAACCTCTGTAGATTTCAGATAATCAATAGGCGATTCAAAAAATTAACTCAGGGATTCTTTTAAATTACCTTGTGAAGCCAGGTGTTATGGAGTGTGTCTGTAATCTCAGCACACCCCCTCAGAAGGATTTCTAGTAGGAAGCCAGCCTGGACTGCATAGCAAGCCCCTATCTCAAAAACAAGCAAATACACTAATTGTATTGTGGTCACATTATCAGTGTGGAGGGATCTATGTGTTTGAATAGGAGAGGACAGCTTGGCATTGAAGATATGTACATTGCACTCTTCAGCCCCATGACAAATATGGTTTGTTGTGATGTGTGTGTGTGTGTGTGTGTGTGTGTGTGTGTGTGTGTCCTTTCTTTTCTCATGAATCAGGAGAAGGCATTGCTTCCTACCAACTATAAACTCTTTGGATTTATTAAAAGTTCTCTAGAGTGCCACCTGCCCTTTGGGGATTTTACAGGACCTTGAGAGTGTCATATGGTCATGTACTCTCTACTCACTGAACTAACTAGTGATGAGTCTACAGGAGGTCTCAACAGCATGGGTAGAACACTCAACCTTTCCTGAAGAACAATAGTGGGACACCCTTCTGACTGTGGACAGCCACCTTGGAGGTCTGGAAGATTCGGCTACCTTGGTCTCATGGGCCCAGCCATCAGCCTTGACTGGTGTAGTTCTCAGCTTCAACCTGAGATCTTCCCATCATCTTGTCTTCTTCTCCCTGAGCCTCCTCCTTCCATTCCATGTGCCTCCCTCCCCCATGCCATCTTTCTGCTGGGCACAGTAGCTCTAACCCATCTTCCAGGTGAAATGTTAACTGTAACTATTAATATAACAGCTTAAGTCTCCTTGGCTGGAAGACAAGGCACATAAGCACATGTCATTCCATTTTATATATATATATATATATTTATTTATTTTGGTTTTTCGAGACAGGGTTTCTCTGTGTAGCTTTGTGCCTTTCCTGGAACTCACTTGGTAGTCCAGGCTGGCCTCAAACTCACATTCGCCTGCCTCTGCCTCCCGAGTGCTGGGATTAAAGGCGTGCGCCACCACCGCCCAGCTCCATTTTATATTTTTATATTAAAAAAAGCAAAATATAAAAAAAATTAAAAAAAATTTTAAAAAAAGCAAAATATTTTCTCCTGGTTCTGCAATGAACATTGCCTACATATCCAGAGCACTGCACATTTGAAGAGGCTGTAGAGTTCACTTTCTCCAAGGGTCCCATCTTAGAGATGACAAAGCATGGCTGGTACATGTTCAGTATTGTCATAGGACCCATGTTCACATTCTTCTCTCATAGCTTAAGTGGGTAGGTTCCTTACTCACCTTCAGAGATCCAACCGAGCTCTAAAGATATTTGTGAAGGACCACTGAGATGGGTAAAGGCACTTGCTGTGTGAACCCGATGACCTGAGTCCCATCCCTGGACCCTTCACAAAGCTGGAAGGAGAGAACTGACTGTACCCAGTCATCATCTGGACTCTACACACATGCTGTGCCACACACGCACACTCATACACATCACACACATGCACACAACAATAAAAATAATAGAATATTTGTTAAATGAGGGAGGGAGAGAGAAGAAAGGTGTCTAATATTATCTATCCAGAGAAGAAGTGTTGGACGGCCTTAAAAGTGCATGAAGAGAGAACAAGCACATTGCTGATCGCCCTGACCTTGATGCTTCAGGCATAGGCAGGCTAGACTTGGGTTTAGGAGGCCTGGATCGAAATCCCAGCCCATCCACGGTCTGTAAACCACAGAACTAGTGAGGGTCAGTGTGGCTTCATGGAGTGGCGAGAGTTCCATGCTACGGTACCAATAAAGTGCCTTGTCTAGCATCACAGAGCAGTGGCTCAGTCAGTCAGTGACAGCATTGTTGGAAGATTGTGAGCACTGGGGATGCAGGGGAGAGCCCTGGGTTCTGTGGAAGAAAGTGTCTGCAGCATAGCATCTTCAAGTCCACTCTCTACCCAACACTGATCTGCCTCCACTCGAAAGGCTGCAAATTTGTTTTTCAGAGACCGGCATCCCCCGGCTGCCCTGTGATTGGTGTCCCAACCTATTGTTTCTCTGACTGCTTAGGAAAAGGCTGGTCTTAGCTTCCACCTCAGTCTCTAGTGCTCGTGAGCAAGCTTGGAAATTTCTTTTAAGGGTTGTGCTCAAAGAGTAGAGCTGTAGAGCTTGGTCCACAGAAGTGCCTGCTCTGCATGGGTGTCAAGGAACGAGGTTGGCTTGCCACATTTGTGTAAAGGACTGCTCAGGGGAGACTCCCCTGACATTTCCTACGTAAAGGCAGGCACTTCCAGAGTTTGTGCAGTGAAAACTGGTTTCGGATACCCATTTCCTTAGTCAGCAACACTCTGAAATGTTTCACAATAATTCTAAGAAGAATTCACCAGCAGAAATTTTATCTTTTCCCCCTTATTGAGATTTGTTGGGATAGTTGGTTAATTTGGTATCATGTGATAGAAACCCACTCTACAGAAGGACACTAGCCAACACAGCCTAAATTTTTATTTCTCTCATTTTAGAGCAGCTGTTAAGTTTTCTAAGTAACTGTGGCAGGGGATGCAGCTCACTGAGAGTGCTTGCCTAACATGCTAAAAGTCCTGGGTTCCATTCCTAATACCACAAAAAAAGAAAGAAAAGAAAAGAAAAAAGAAAGAAAAGAGGAGCTGGTGAGGTAGGTCAGCCGGTAAAGGCACTTGCCTCCTGACAATGCCAACCTGCCTCCCTGGGTTTAATCCCTGGAACCCACGGGAAGGTCTGAGAGAGAGAGAGAGAGAGAGAGAGAGAGAGAGAGAGAGAGAGAGAGAGAGAGCTGACTCCACAGAGTCATTCTCTGACTTCTGCTTGCGTGCCGTGACACATGTGCATATATACACAATAAAGTGAAAACAAGAAAAGGAAGTTTTAGAAATAACCCAGAAGTAGGTGCTATGGAAGAGATTAGCAGCAGGATCAGTCTGTGATGTCCCCACTCTGGTACCAGGAGGAAACTTAGGACTTCAAGCACGCTAGGCAAGAACTCAACTGCTGGGCTAGACCTGCAGACCCTCAAATTATTAAAAAAAAAAAAAAAAAAAAAAAAAAAAAAAAAAAAAAAAAAAAATTGAGGCAAAGTCTCACTAAGTTGCCCAGGCTGGCTTTGGACTCACTTTATAGTCCAAGCAGATCTTCAATTTGAGATCCTATCTGTTTCCTGAGTAGCTGGGATTATAGGCCTTAACTATAATGCATTATATATGGCCAGCGCTAGTGAGGCCTGGCTAGTCACTCTTGTGTATGATGTCATCTGGTGTGGGAGGAGGATGTGTTTTTATTTCCCCATCTCTGAATGAGTCGGAACTGGTTCAGGCATGCTGGGTGGTAGAGGTTAACTGTCATCACCCTCCTGGAAGCTAGTGAAGCTCGCTGTTAGCCTGTTAATCTTTCGTTTTACTTTTGTGGGAAGATTTGGATAGAAAGGGAAAATGAAATGATACAGAATGACAAGCACAGACGTGGAGATTATTTCCGCTGACCTCGGACCAAGATTAGGGCTGGCCTAACCCCGAGAGGATACGTGTGGATGCAATGCAGGGAGCTGGCCCTCCTCTGAGAGGATAGTCCCTTGTTTACTTTGTAAAGTTGGTCCTAAGGCATCATGGGAGGGTATACATGAGGTGCTTTGAGTGTAGTTCCCTGTCATTAACTATCTTGTTTTTTTTTTTTTTTTTTTTTTTTTTTTTTTTTTTTTTGGTTTTTCAAGACAGGGTTTCTCTGTGTCATTAACTATCTTAAAGGTTCCCTGCAGCCTGCTCCCTCTTCCCCGACCACATTGAAGCAGAATGAATAAATGATTGTACTGCTCCCCAGCCGGCTATACAGCATTGTGTACGGCTAGTGCTTAGCATTTTGTGCACCAGTGAGGGATGTACAGCCTGCTTCAGTGGTGATGGGGGATGTATGTGGGTGTGTGGCTGCGTGGGTGTGGGTATAGAGGGGTGTGAGTGATTCCCTGCTGCCTGGCGGCCGTCAACCCAACTTGATCTACAGCCTCTCTTGGTATACTGTGAGCTAGTTAGTGGGACCTGGGCAATCACAAGGGAGGTCACTGCACCCCCCAGGCAGTTCTCAGCAAGGGTTTTTCCAATTTCTGCTGACATTCTTTCCAGGCTCAGTTCAATTTGTTTTCCTCCTTGCTATGGCGATTGATGACGGGGGTTGTGAAAGGTATAATTGGGCAGGATCGCCTCTAAGTGTTTCTCCCCCAGTTCTGTGGGAGCTGTTGTTTGTCTAATCCCCTGCTGATGCCCACGTGGGGACTCGCTTCTCATGAGCTAGACATCCAAGTGGCAGATTTAGTAACACAGGCCTCCCCAACTGTGGAGACAGGGTGCTGGCCCGGCGGAGAGGGACATGGGAGTATCACTTTTGTAATCCTTATCTCACCTGAATCTGGTAGCAGGAAGCTGGAGAAAGGCCCGTGTGGGACTGTGACTTACACAGCTTAATCTCTTAACAATGCCGAATGGAAAATCCAGCTGCCTGCCAGTGCTTTAAGAAATGGCCAGGAGATTTTGTCAGGGTCAGATAATCCTGCGCCACAGATCACCGAGCCGAGGGTAGGGAAAGCAAAGCACACCGGGGGTTGTGTGGAACGGCTGGAAGGATGAGAGGGCACCGTTAAGGTTTGAGAAACTGTTACAGAGCCCTTTATAGGTAGTAGCACAGTGTGACTACAAGAGCTTCATCTGTAGGAGGTGATGGAAACATTCCCCCTTTCTTGTGTTTGTTTGGATTTGAGATGGTGTCTTATAGCCCTGGCTGGTCCTCCTTCCTCTACCTCCTAAGTGCTGGGATTACAGGCGTGAATCACAGCGCCGCCGCTGCTTCTGCTTCTTCTTCTTCTTCTTCTTCTTCTTCTTCTTCTTCTTCTTCTTCTTCTTCTTCTTCTCATCATCATCATCCTTCTCTTCCTCCTCCTCTTCTCTTCTTCATTCTCTTCCTCCCCCTCCTTCTCTTCAGTGATCTTCTAAGACCTTTTCTGAGCCTGCCCTAGGACTCATTTGGTAAACTGGAAGCATTAGTGACTCTTGGCTTCAAGGAGAGTATATATTTTTTCCTTCCTAAATTAATTTTTTTTTTTTTTGTTTTTTTCGAGACAGGGTTTCTCTGTGTAGCTTTGCGCCTTTCCTGGAACTCGCTTTGGAGACCAGGCTGGCCTCGAACTCACAAAGATCCGCCTGCCTCTGCCTCCCGAGTGCTGGGATTAAAGGCGTGCGCCACCACCGCCCGGCTTCCCTAAATTAATTTTAATTTTGAACACTGTAGCACTACTTTTAAAGTGGCTCAAAAGAGGGATGGACCAAAAAAGAAAAAAGATAAAGAAGCTGAGTGTGGTGGTGACACATGCCTTTAATCTCAGCACTTGGGAGGCAGACACAGGTGGATCTCTGTGTGTGAGATGCTCTTACGTCTGTGTTACTTCATGAGAATTTGCAAGGCTGTGACAGAGACAGTCCTGTCCACAGCAGGCTGGTTCTGACAGGGACATAGTAGGGAGCAAGGACTATGGAATGAGTAGATGTTCTGGGTGACACTCCATCTCCCCTTCAGCTGGATTATCGTCTCCTTCTGCCTGAGTGGCCGTGCTGTCCAGAATCATCAGGGTACACTGCCTCCTCAGGCTATGGTTGGCTCATCAGTGGGCCATGAGCATCACGGGCACAGCAGAAGAAGGCTGTAGCAAGTGAGATATCACAAAGCCAGGGCTCTACCATTCCCAGAACTGGACTGAATGGATGAGGTGAGACTGCACACTATTTAGGATCGGAGGGTGTGGTGGTGTTGTGTTCCCCAAAATATTGTATACCCTAATAAACTTATCTGGGGTCAGAGACAGAACAGCCACTAGATACAAAGGCTAGAAAATGGTGGCACTCACACCTTTAATCCTAGCATTCCAGAGATAGAAATCCCTCTGGATCTCTGTGAGTTCAAGGCCACATTGGAAACAGCCAAGCATGGTGACTCACGCCTTTAATCCCAGAAAGCCAGCCTTTAATCCCAGGGAGTGATGGTAGAAGGCAGAAAGATATATAAGGCGTGAGGACCAGGAACTAGAAGCATTTGGCCTGATTAAGCATTTGGCTGGTTAAGCTTTCAGGCTTCTAGCAGCAGTTCAGTTGAGACCCATTCGGGATGAGGACTCAGAGGCTTCCAGTCTGAGGAAACAGGATCAGCTGAGGAACTGGCGAGGTGAGGTGGCTGTGGCTTGTTCTATCTCTCTGACCTTCCAGCATTCACCCCAATAACTGGCCTCAGGTTTGATTTTATTAATAAGAACTTTGAATTCATGCTACAGGAGGGTGCTTAGGTAGCATCCCTTGTAGCATGAATCTTAAAAGTTCTGGCCAACTTCTCAGCTGGTCTTGTTTCCTCAGACTGGAGGCCTCTGAATCCAGAATGGGTCTCAGCTGAATTGCTGCTCGAAAGTCTGAATGCTTAACCAGGCCAAACGCTTAACCAGCCAAAAACTTCTAGTTTCTGGTCCTCACGCCTTATATACCTTTCTGTTTTCTACCATCACTCCCTGGGATTAAAGGCGTGAGTCACCATGCTTGGCTGTATCCTTGAACACATGGATTTCTGCCTCTGGAATGCTAGGATTAAAGGCATGTGCTACCACTGCCTATCCTCATGTTTAATATTGTGGCTGCTCTGTCTCTGACCCCAGATAAGTTTATTAGCATGCACAATATTTGAGGGAATACAATACCACAATCCCTGTTTCAGCCTTCTCTTGGTTGACTTGGCGATGGTCTAAAAACTGAAAGACAGAAATTCAGGCTTGAGTTTTAATTTTGGTTTTTCGAGACAGAATTTCTCTGTGTAACAGTCCTGGCTCTCCTGGAACTCACTCTGTAGACTAGGCTGCCCTTGAACTCAGATATGCTTGCCTCTGCCTTCCAAGTACTGGGATTCAAAGTGTGGCTTGAGTTTTCACAGTGGTTATTTGGTACTGTGCTGGGAGCCTCTTCTGAATGGCCCAGTCTTAGGACAGATCTGGCAACTTCTGCCTTCTCTTCATGGAGCTGGGCCTCCGGTGAGTGGCTACCCAAACAGCTGGCATTTACGTGGCATTCCTGCCTCCTGGCACCTATGTTGAAGAGAATGTTTTGGTTGATGCTGCCTCTGTCCTTGGGGATCTGCCCTCTGATACCCAGGGATGCCAACAGACATGCCTGTGATTTGCAAAACTCAAGTACAAGTTGTATTGCCATTGGCCAAGCACATTCATTAAGTATGAGTTAATAAATAATGAATCAGTGTGGGTGTGTGAAACTCAGGAAGTTTGGTATGTGGTGTGGAACGGGGAGTCGAGGAGTTGGATTTGGGCAGCCGCCATTGGGTACAGAGCATGCGGTAAAGGGCTGATGAGTTTGCTGCCTCTGTTGGAAGTCTCAAGCAGAGACTGTCCAGGATCCAAAGGCTCTGTGAGGCCCGAGTGAAAGATGGCCACCTTCCGCAGCCCAAGACTGGCTGGGTGTGTGTAACTCCACAGAAACTGGCCCCCAGTTAATGGAAGGTGAAGGCTTGGACAATTGTCTTATACCCTGGGAGGCTAACGTGGGGTCCCGGGCTTTCTGTACCTTATCTCAGTTGATCAAAGGGACACAGTCTGGAAGGGTAGGGGGTGCTTCTGTTCAACAAATATTACAAAGAAACCTGAGGGAGGTGGCTGTGCTGAGTGATGCCAGGTAGGAAGCCTGAGTATGGAGACAGGCCGTTCTCTGGGTTGAGGCTAACCAAACCTTGTCACTTCCTTATTGTGTGATCTCTGAGAAATGTCTTAACTTTTCAATATCAGTTTCATCATCCATAAAATGGGACGGGCAAGTCCCAAGTACGGTTCTCGAGTCTTCTGTGAGGGTCTGTTTGCAGCGCCCAGCAGACCATCTGGACACAAAATGCTCAGTAAATGGCGACTGTGTACCGCCCTCGGCTTCTTACCCTGGGCCCGCAACCTCCACCATCTTCTTTTCTTTGAAAGTGAAGCAAGATGCCCAGGGATCATTTCTAATTTGGACGCTTCTCCCCCTCCAAGAAATAAATGGTCAGGAGCTCTGATGCTGAGGTTTATCAGATGTCTGAGCTGGAGCAGATAGGCTCCGTGGTGCGGAGAAGTGAAGTGGTCTCCCGGAGAACGCCCAGTTTGAGCCAGCCAGACCCGAATTCACGCTCTTGCTCTGTCTCAGGCTTTGCCGAGACTTTGGGGGTCTGATTGTTTTCTTACCTCTAACATGAGGACAATGGCCTTCTCACGGGATGTAAAATGAGATAATGGGACTCAAAGACTGGATGCAGAATGGGTCTGAGGAGAGAGGGATTCCTTCTGCCACCCCCACCACGTAGAGCGGGTCTCTACCTTGCCATCTCCAATGGTCCTGAACCACAGCTGCTCCTCTCAAGTGCAGGACAAAATAGACGGCAGAGTTTACGTTGTCAAGGAGGTCCCTGCCTCGTGGGAGAGGCCTCCTTTTCTCACTAGGACTCCGAAGGTTTCACAAACAGTCCTCTGTATTCAGCTGCCGGCACGGGGTATCTGGTTACTGGCCCTGGGAACTAACCTCTTTATTCGGTTGTGGAGGTGAAAAGTGGCTGAAGCCACTCTGGCACAGAAAGGCCCAGAGTTTGGGGGTGTGGGAGCCCCCCCTTCCTTTCCCCTCATCCTCTGCTTTCTTCAAGTGTCTTTTAGAGTCTCCATAGCTCCTGAATGACTGGGACGTGTGTGTGGTGCGTGTGTGTGTGCGCGTGCATCTCTGTGTGATGGGTGCAGATTTACTGGCTGCGTCACGTTTGTTAAAACAGGGACCTTCTGAGAGCAGCCGCTTTCTCTGATTAACGACTAATGATGCCCAGCACCTGTACGTTTCACAAGGCCTTGGGACCAGGAAGCTATGGTCTGTATAGCCCACTTTGCACCCCCACCCCCACCCCCCAGCTTCTGCCTTCCCCAGGACTCTGTGAATTCCAGGGCTGCTTTTTGCCATCAGCCACAGGCTGGGATGGTGGAGTGGGATCGAAACCCAGCTGAGTGACTGGAGAGAAACTGACTAAACTGGAGGCTGCCAGCTCACTTCTGAGTCACAGGCAGGCCTGCAGGTGTGGTGCAGGTCCTTGAAGACCACTGAAGGAGCCTAGGTTGTGTGGTGGCAAGTTCTAGCCCAGCCGCACAGGCTAATGGGTGCCCCCGCTACACTCCTGCTATGCCTGGGATATGCATGGTGTGGCAGTTTTTCTTTTCCTCTTGGCTGTGACATGGGACAGACACTTGTGATGTTAACCCTTAGAAGGTCAATAGCACCTTGGAAAGTCTTACTAAATCCCTGGCTACTCGGGGCATTGTTGGGGCGCAGCATGTCTCAGATCTGCCTTGCATGCACATCTCTGCAGTCTCCAGGTTCCTTCTGTCATGGACGGACAGGATGGAGGGACTGATGTCCTGGAGGAAGGAGACCATGAAAGAGCTGGTTAGCATTACAGGAAGGTAATTAGTTTTAATTTTAAGTGAAAGCCTTATGGAGCAGCATCTGGGATACTGTTTACCTTGCGGTATTACACAGTACATTAACAGTCTGCTCTGTCAACTTCCTGCCCCCTGTAGTTCGCTGGTTTCTCTGAGAAGCTACACTAAGGCCCACAGGGCTGGGGCTCGGAATGTGGCTCAACAGCCCAGTGCTTGCTTCCCGCTGATGTCCCAGCCTGATGACATTTCCTGGTCTGTAACTAACCCCAGATACCAAGGTGGTTTGGGACGGCAGGAAGGTCTTCCAGAGCATGAACCCCAAGGACTCATGGGTTAACTGGAAGGGGCAGGGCCCTGAATGCTCCAGGTGGTGGGTTGATGGAGGCCATTCTAGCTGTAATTTGGGAACATGAAACACTGATTTTGGAAAGATTTTAGGAACCTTAGAAAAGAATTCACTGTGACCTTGGAATGTGAGCCCTGAATATAGGTTTAAAAAGCCAGTGGTGGGCTGGGGAGATGGCTCTGATGCTGAGATGCTCTCCTTATGAGCATACGTACAAGACTTTGATCCCCAGCACTCAGTCCAGAAGCCAGGCATGATGATGAACGCCTGGAATCCCAGTGCTGGGGAGGCAGAGACAGGTAGATCTCTGGGGATTGTTGGCCATGCAATCTAGCCAAATTGGTGAGCACCAAACCAAGTGACGTACCCTGTCTCAAACAAGGCGTATGGCACCTGGGGATGATGCCCAAGGTTGTCCTCTGGCCTCCACATGTGTGCGTGTGCACACACACACACACACACACACACACACACACACTGACACATGGAGATGGGATGGAGGCAACTTGGATTTGTAGTATTTCTTTTTTTAATTATTTATTTGTATTTTATGTGCTTTGTTGTTTGCCTGCATTTATGTCTGTGTGAGGGGGTCAGGTCCCCTGGAGTAGGAGTTACAGATGGTTGTGAGCTGCCATGTGGGTGCTGGGAGTTGAACCCTGGTCCTCTGGAAGAGCAGCCAGTGCTCTTAACCCCTGAGCCATCTCTCCAGCCCCAGTATTTCTTATGAAACTCACTGGAAGTCATAATTTAATGTGAAATAACCATGTCAGGAGCTGCTAAAGGTGCAGAACGGCCTTAGTATGCACGCTGACAATAAAGGTGATAGGAGTAGCTGTGGTTCTAGGAATGGTTTTGTATGCCAACATATTACATAAATTGCTTCGCTTGATTTTTTGTAAGGTATGATGTACCCTTCTTCCTTCTGGGCAAGGAGATTGAGGATCAGACAGATGCAGCTGTCAGTCCCAAGCTCGTAGCTACGGTTTGAGCTCATTTGTATCTCCTGAATATTTGCCGTTGTCTTCTCTGCTGTCCACAGGCAGTAACCTGGAGATTGGAGGAAAGGCGCAGGGCTCTGTGCAGAAGAGCCCCGAGTTACTTTTAGGCGGTGGGCTTTGGGAGGACTCAGTCTCAAGTATGCTGGATACAGGGGGAGATGGGCGGAGTGCTGGGAGATGGTTGAGAGAACCCGAGCTGATTGTTGCTTAGGTAATACTATATCCAAGGAAAGAAAAACAGTGTGTTTCCATGGCTGTTCCCAGCACCATCTGAGTCTGGTTCAGGATCAGTTTTCTATTCCTGGAGGTGGAACTGAGGAGGACTTTTCCTTCCAAATGAATGTGTCTTTGTTTAACAGTATGAACTCAGTGGATGCAACTGTATCCAAGGTGAGCTAGTGAGGCCGCCTGGCAGACCCCAGGTGATGGGAGGAAAGGATGTCAGGAACAGGTCATAGCTCCTGGCTGATCAGACAAAGCCGGGCTTGGAGGGGTTGACAGTGGCATCCTCAGGTACTCACTCAGTAGCTTCATCCCCAGGGACTCTGCCTGCTGCAAAGAGAGAGGACAGAAGATAGCAGTGTGTGTGTGTGTGTGTGTGTGTGTGTGTGTGTGTGTGTGTGTGTGTAGGCTTTCCACAGGTATAGAGCACAGACCTGTGAAGACATGGTACGTCATGGGCCTCTTTATTGCATAAGACTTCCTGGACACTGTCAAATGCAGGACCCGGGCATTCTGGAGCAAGGGGACCCTTGACACTGACCCTTTTGAGTGAGTCGGATGAGCACTGCTGGGGGACTGGAAGCATAGTAGCAATTCGATTAGAATTGAAGGCAGTCCAAATAGGTTACTTGCCTACAGACCTCACCTTAAATTAAGATACTATTCTTACTTGGGTGAGAAAAAGGAGAATGCTTTATTTCTGAGGGGCCGTGGATAGGGGCCCAGGCTTCTGTAGCTGATTGCCTTGGGGTTCCTTACTCACAAGAGGAGATGTTCACACTGAGATGTGAATTCCAGGGACACCCTGACTCCTCCTAAAGACAAAGGAGAATAGCAGTTGCTTCCGTGTGAGCATTGGAAAGGCCATTTGAGACTGTGGGTGACCAGTCCTGGGGTACAGTCGGTCTGGGTGGAGTGGCAGCAGCCTCTTGGGGATTCCTCAGTCTGAAGTTGGCTTATTCGAGCTCTGTCTTTATTCTTCTGAGGCTTTAGGAGGGGACACCTGTGTGCTTCCCAGGGTTGGACTATTTCCAAATAAAAAACCCCAGTGAACATTTGTATACACACTTTTGTGTAAGCATGGACTCGTTTCTCCACAATAAAATGCCCTGAAGTGCAATTGCTGGAGTCCATGTGTGGTATTTACTTAAGTTTGGTTTTTAAAAATTATTTTGTATTTTTTGGCTTACTTATTTAATTTCAAGAAACTGCCCGACTGCCTTCCAGAAGGGCTATCTCACTTTACACTCTCTCAACAATGTGAGTGATGGAGTTTCTCCACATCCTTCCCTGCATTTGGCATTGTTACTCTTTTAAATATTAGCCACTCTGACGCTCAGGCCAAAAGGCCACCCTTTTGTTTGTTAACATTTACTTATTTAGGGGTGTTGAGGATTAAACTTAGGATCCATGCATGCTAGGTAGCTGCTCTACCCTTGAGCTACCACACCCATAGCCCTCTATTTTGCGTTTAATTTGTTTAACCCTAATGGCTCATGGTGGTAAAATACCCTTTTAAACATCCTTCTATTAAATAATCTGGCTTTTTAAAAAAAAAGAAAAGGAGGAGTTTAGCTCAGTGATCAAATGCTTGCCTGGCACTTGCCTGGCCCTGGGCTTCATATAGAGCACCAGGGGAAAAACGCACAGGAGTGCTTCTGAAGCAGAGCAGTGTGTCCAGAGTCTGGGGCCCCTCTCAGGGGTAGCTGAGGGTGCCTCTCTGCTCTGACCATCTTCTAACTCCAAAATAGAACGCTGCTGATTGGTGGGCACCCTCGGCGGTAGCTGTAATGTGCAGGCAGCCGGGGGTGGCACTCGAGCCCACGAATCCATCCTGTCCCACCCTGTCTCCACAGGACCCCTCCCAGGCTGACTCGGGTGTTGTATTTAAGGAAAGTTGTCTGTGGATTGTTGGGCCTGAAAATAAAGACAAACAAAGAAGCAGATGTTGAATTGTCTCCTCGTGGCCACCATTGTCTTGGGCGCCTTCTGGGTCTCTCTGGAAAAACAAAGTCTCTCCCTCCCTGCCCCCCCCCCCCAGAAAAACAGCAAAGGAAAGGGGACCCAGGGTCTAGAACAGAATCCTGGTGAGTGTTCCCCAAACCATCTCGCTTCCACATGCCTTCACATTGTATATACCAGCCCTTCTTTTCTACAGCTATTTCCTCTGCTCTGACAGGGTGAGTGCGTTCACAACCCAGCTCAGGTGTGGAGGAGCAGGCCCCACTCTGGGTGAAGCCCATTTCTGCCAAGGTTCTTCCCTTTGGGTCTCTACAGCCTAGGCCTGCTCTCTAGATACAGTTTTGTGATTTAATTGTGCTAAAGGCTCTAGAAATGCTTCTCTTTTATTTTAATGTTATGAAGAAAAAAATGGGTATGTAATTTAGGAGTATTAACCATACCAGTCACAGGTAAGGAAAGTAATTCTCTTTAAAAAGCAGCAGTGAATCTCAGGATGCCACCTTATTCTTCGGATTCTGCCAGCCTGAGCAACATCTGGAGGGCTTGCCTCCACTGGGAAGCAGGGGAAATGCCGTGTGTGTGTGTGTGTGTGTGTGTGTGTGTGTGTGTGTGTGTGTGTTGCACATGCACACTCGAGCACTTAAGAATGTGTTTGTCTTTGTGTGGTGAGTGATGTAGTGGGGCTTTGAGTGTGTGAGATAAAGCAAGCACCCTTAGACTAGATTCCAATGAGTCCTGAGAGATGAAAAGGTGTGTTGTTCATTCCTTAGTATAGGATTTGAAAAGTCTCCTTTGGTGAGTTTATGTCCAGCTGTTTGTCACAAAGAAAAGATTGTGTTCTATGTGAGCTTAAGGGTTTTTGGAAAATGAGCAGAGGGTTCTCATCCGTATTTTCAGAGTCTTGGAGGGAGAGCTTCAGGAAGATGGACGCCCACTGGCCATCCACGCACTCCCAAAGGTCCACGAGAATGGCCTAGCACGTTTCAGTGGTCAGGGGGTTGGTTCCAAGCCCAACTGTGTAAGTGAAACAAATGATGGTCTGGTTCTGAGTATTTTTCTGATTTGATACATTTGGAGACGCTTGGAGCTGGTTTGAAGTTGCCCCACAGATTTTTTTCTTTAATTAAAAACCTTTCCTGCTTTATTTGTGATTCAAATTAAAATTCCAGTTTGTGCTGTTTTAATCCTAAGACCGCAGCACAGCTACTGCAAGCACTCTGACTCAAATCCCTTCTTCTAGACGGCCTTGGTATTTGCAGACCTTGAATTCTTCTAGATGGCTGAGTGTGTTTATCTTCTGTTGTCCTCAGGGATCCAACCCAGGGCCCTGTGCATGCCAGACCAGCACTCGTCCCAATGAGCTCTCCTCACCCAGCTTCGGGTCTTAAAAATGTTCTGGCTCAGGGTTTTCAGTGCTCTGGTTTGTACCAGTAAGAAATGTACCAAAAGCAGCAGAGATTGTATTAACTAGAATGGGCTCGCTCGCTCTCTCTCTCTCTCTCTCTCTCTCTCTCTCTCTCTCTCTCTCTCTCCTCCTCCTCCTCCTCCTCCCCTCCTCCTCCTCCTCTCTCTCTCCCTCCCTCCTTTCCCCCTCTCTCTCTCTCTCTCTCTCTCTCTCTCTCTCTCTCTCTCTCTCCCTCCCTCCCTCCCTCCCTCTCCCCCACCCCACAGGGTTTTATCTACTTGTTACAAGGAGCTAGCTCTCAGAAGGTGGTAAAGTAGTTGAACTAACACTTGGTCTACACAAGCCCAGACCTAACACTGGGAGTTAGGGCTAGTTACACAGGAATGTGCATGTCGGTGGCAGGGGCACATTACCATACCTGACACCTATTAGGCATCTATCACGTGGCGGGTGGTGCATGAGAAGTTAAGTGACATGCCTAAAATGACATCGATATGAGAGTCAGGGCATGACCTCAAACATTCTCGTTCTAGAACCAAGTTTCTCAGCCTTGGTGCTATTGGTGTTTGGGGCCAGTTAATTTGTTGTTGTTGTTGTTGTTGTGAGAGACACTGTAGGATATTTAGCAGCACTCTTGGCAGAGAATGTTTCCTCAACCAAAAAGCTCCCCGTGGCTGGGTGCCATGGCACTCACCTGTCATCCGAGCACCTCAGGAGCCTGAAGCAGGAGGACTGTTGGAGCCCACAAGTTCACCCTGGGTGGCGCAGTAAGACCTTGTCTCTACAACCAAAGGCTCAGGTATTTCTAGGTATCTCTGAAGGGCTAGTGCCCCTTGGTCAAGAGACGCAATTGTAAAGCTTCCTCATACAACCATTACTTCATCCAGGTTTCCCAGAGAAGGGAGCATCCATTTCATAAGTGTGTTTCTGGAGCTATGGCCAGATGTCGGATGGAAGCGGAGGACAGATGCCAACACTGTCTAAGGCCCTGAGAAGGAGAAATATTCTCAGAGACGGTGCTGATTGGTTTGAATTTTGAAGGCATTAACCTGGTCATAGACAAGGGGGTGGGTATGCAGAATAGAAGGACTCACGTGCAGGAAAATATTGCAAACATGAGAAAACCAGGCAGGCTTGTGTGTGTGGGGGGGATGTCTTGTGTGTGATAGGGAGTTGTCCTTGGACGCTTCTTTCCCCCTCTGTTACTGCTTTCTTGTTCTCTTCTCTCGGCAACGTGATTCCCACCTAAGATCAGGGTGAGTTAAGTATGTCGCAGTAACAAACGACTCCCCATTAAGCTGCTGGAAGCGGGAAAGCTTTCTTCCTTGCTGGGCTACAAACCCGATCCGTGCATGCATGGGCTCTGCTACCTCTTGTCCTGGCCTAGGCTTGGGTTGACGATGCCGAGCGCTGTGGCAAGGGGAACGAGCATGGCGCGTTACCCACCGAGTTGTGAAGCTGCAGCTCAGAGACGTGACACGTCACATCTGCTCACATTCAGTTGGCCAGACAAGTCTCCTGTAGTCACCAAACTGAGGAACCAGGGAAGAGAGCCCTACCGTGTGCCCAGAAGAACAGAAAATGTTTGAGAATTAAAGTGGGTGCCTAGAACTTGGGGGTGGATGTTTGTTTGTATATTTGTTTTTGTAAATACAGCCTATGGGCGGTAGATTAGTTGATGGCGTAGGTAGTTGCTCAGGACATTAGTAGTGAACTAAACACCAGGGTACATCCTTTGGCTATTCATGTGGTAGAAAGGGCAGCCTGAAAGCCCGAACCCAGTGTCATGGGAATGACGCCCCCTTCAAGTGTAGCTTTACGGTGCTGTGTCTCAGAAGACATGCCACAGCAGTCACTGAGAAGAGTCTGGAAAACCCAGACACAGTCCTCTGTCCTTGCTAGAAGCTCCTTCAGGCCACAGCTTTGCCCCAAGCCCTGGGGTGCGGAGATAGGAAACCGACTGCGGTGGGTCTAAAATGGGATGGGACCGGAAACCTATGACCAGGGCAAAGTCCTTGTCACGCCTGACAGAGGGGCACGGAGGTCTTAGAAAAACAGATAAAAATAGCAGTTGATTGCCACTTCCCTCCCCCGAAGTGTTTTCTCCAGACCTGATTCCACTCTGTTTCTGAACCATGAAGTGGACATTAAGTGTGGGGTTGGGGTGGGCACCGGCGCCCGCTGACCAGACAAAAGCAGTCAGTCTGGAGATGGGGGCGGGGACGGGACGGAGGGAAGACAGCTTCGAAGAGCTAGCTTGGTCAGGACCCGCTCACCTCTGCGTCTTATCAGAGCCTCTGTGCATATGAGCTGTTTGTTACATATGTGCATGTATGTGCACGTGCAGTTTATAAATATATGTGGCCCATATGAATATATGTATCTATATGTATACGTGTGTTGTATATATTCACGTGTATATGTATGGGTGTGTGTATATATGAATGTGGGTATATGTATGTATGTCTACATATGTATGTCTACATATGTATAGTATGTGTCATTTGTATGTTTCAGTGTGAGGGCGTGTATATATATATGTATGTGTATATATATACATGGATATATATTTATATATGGTATGTATTTTGTATGTCAAAGATAACTTTTTCTTTGGGTATGGCATGATAAGCATGCAGTTTATAAATATATGCAGCACATATGAATATATGTGTATATGAGCCGTGCTGGGGTGAACCTGCAGAGTGCTTGGTCTGTGACCCGTGGCCACGGCAGTGAACTGATGCTATTGATAGAGGGACCATTAACACTCAGTAGCAGAAGGAGGGGAGAGAGACCCCAGACTCACGGGGGATTTTAGTTCTCACTCACCGCACTGCCACACACGGTCTGGGAGGTGCTCGGCATACAGGAGGTGTGCGATTAACTGAAGATGAACGCAGCAGCCTTGGTGAGGTTGTCACCCACCCGTGCCGAAATGAGGCTTTTCTGTAGGGCGGGTACTTGAGTCTCGCACGTTGTTCCTGTAAGTGACCCCTCATCCACGCTCCTGAAAGAAGCCTGACAATCTCAATAGTCCACAGTAGCTTGGGTGGCATCGTTACTTTGGTCTGTTGTTGGTTCCCTGACTGGGGTAAATACACCCCAGGAAAAGTCACACAGGGGCATGCCGGTGTATACACGTGTTATAGCTGTGTGTACATGTACGTGTGTGTGTGTGTGTGTGTGTGTGTGTGTGTGTGTGTGTGTGTGGTGTGTGTGTGTGTGTGTGTGTGGTGTGTGTGTGTGTGTGCTGCTTTGCTTTGTCTATGTGTGTGCCTGTGGTTGTGTATATACCAACTTTGTATACGTTTATGTGTGCGTGAGTGTGTGCATTCAGCTGTGTGTAGGTGTGGGGTGTGCTCACTTAAGCACCCAGGGGAGGGTGTGATGGGGACCGAGCTAGATGGGCATCACTGTCCTGAGTGACAGCTGCCTGACTTGGGTCACCTACAACTTCCTCTTCCTCTGGCAGATGCTCCTGGGCACTCAGTGGCGGCTCTGGCCCTCTGACATTTTCATACTCTGACCCAAATTGTTCTTTTCTCACCCAGAGGGCAGTGAGGCTTCCAGAAGCAGGCCCTCCTGAGCAGGCACCCGTGGCCTGGCTATTCCAGGGCTGACAGGAGCCCAAGAGCTCAGAGCCCAGGACAGACGGGTGGGCTTGAGTAAGGCACAGTCTGAGGAGGGTAGGGCCAGGCCAGGCACAGCTCCCCGCCTCCCAGTGGGTGCTCCCTACCCCATGACCGCCATGCCTTCCGCACTTCCGCACTTCGGGTTTTCTGAGTGTGAGATGTGCATACTGCATGCAGCTCAGCGGACTGTGTTTGCAAATGTCTGGGCTCTGGAGATTTGAGCATAGGAAGCCTGGCAGGAAGACACAGGCTTTCTTTGCCTTTTTCAGTTTGCCTGCCTTGGGGGAGTGCTTGCCAACACCTGCTCCCTCTTCACTCTGCTTCGGATTAAGGCTGAGTATGACAAGAAAGGCAAGAGCCAGAAGGCTGTGGGCCTGGATGGGGCCGGGAAGCCCTGGAAAAGGAACCAGGCTGCTGAGGTAGCAGGCGTTGAGAAAGGCTTGTCTTCGGAGCGGGCCTTACTGTGATGGGAGGGAGCTGGTTAAGCCTGTTGCCCATGCCCTGAGGTTTCCGGAAGACGCAGGTGCTATGTATAAAACCACAGAGTTACCTCTGCCTTGCGAAGTTTCCATTTCCACCCTCTGGCTTGCTGCATGGTGCTGGGGAGGAGGCTTCCTGAGTCTCCCCTGGAGCTTGGGGGCCAGACCAGGGATGCATTCTGTGAGGAGAAAACCTTTCCCCAAGGAGACCCCTGTGGAACTGGCTGCAGAGGAGGGAGAGCAGAGGGGTGCACGAAAACTCCGCCTCTCTCCTTCACACAGCTCACGGCTGGAGCAGTGGACCTCTGAGAAGGACGTGGGCAGCACTCTGAGGAATTCTGCCCAGCCTTTGGCATCTCCGGGACAAAATGATGGGAGGGCCAGATGGGTAGGTTAATAGTTAAGCTTCCTTTACCTGAAGTTTCCTTGGGTGGTTTTGCCAAAGGGAGCTTGACTGACATTTTGGGTAGAATAGGTCTCATTGTGTGGTCACTTAGTGTCTTTGGCCCTTAAGTAACCCTTTCAAGTCTTTCACTTCTCTCTCTCTCTCTCTCTCTCTCTCTCTCTCTCTCTCTCTCTCTCTCTCTCTCTTCCTCCTCCTCCTCCTCCTCCTCCTCCTCCTTCCTGTCCCTCTCCCTCTCTTTCTCTTTCTACACACGCACACCAGGACTGGGGACTGGTTAACTCCCATTGCCAGGAATTAGCTCCCTTTGGTAAAATCTCACGCGGACACACCAGAGTGGAAGGACCTGGGGAAGGAAGCGGGCCGCGGGCAGACGACAAAATGTCTTGAGCAGGCACTGTGCAGGGCATCGGCCTAATGAAGTGATAAAGCTGCTCTTTAACCCTCAATGAATTGGAGAACCTTCACGTTTCTTTCTTTTCCTTTTTTTTTTTTTTTTCCTTTCCTCATCTTAACAAGCCGTATTCCCTCTGGCATGGTCTTCCTGGCTGTGTGATGGAGTTGTCCAGGCCCCATGCTCTCAGGAGCCTCGCTCACCTTTGGGGCTGTGCCCACTCTATTTGTCGTCAGGAACTTCTTAATAATCGGTCTTTAAGTTTGGGCTTCATCAATGAAGCAGGAGCCCCCTCGGGTGGGAAACCTGCCTTCCCTCTGGCTTCTGCTGGTAATTGTTGGCACCCTGAACTCAAAAGACGTCTGGACAAGGGGTCAAGGTGGGACGTGGCCAGTGCCCTTGGTATACCAGGGTAGGGTTTAGTGGCCACCTCCACCCTGAGCTGGCAGAGCCGCAAAGAGGGCAATTCAGTGAGGTCGGGCCTCCAACTCACTCCAGATCCAGATGCCAAGCAGATCTGGGTGTGAGGGTGCAGTGGCTTTGGGTACCACCTATCCTCTGGTGAGTTAATGGGCAGCAAAGACCTGTCCCTGGCTGGCGCTTGGTGGGAAAGGATTGTATGGAGACTTTGAGTCAAGGGGCTTTCTCTGCTTGGGGTGTGATGAGTATCTGTACTGTCAGAGAGCATCCGAGGATGATGATGAGCAGCAAAAAAGAAGCTGTACGATAATGAGGGGGTGGGGAGGAAGGGAGGGAGACTGTGAGAGAGAGAGACTGTGAGAGAGAGAGAGACTGTGAGAGAAAGGAGACGTTTGACATTTTGGAACATCTTGTAGCACTTTCTCCTGCTTCTTAGTTAGGAGGTGCTTTCTCTTTGCACTGGGACCTGAAAATTATATAGACACCCCAGCTTGATTCCTTCTGGACAGCAGCTTCTGGACAGTCTCCCCTCCTGTTTCTCAGCTGTTGCTGAGATCAAGGACGCTCCATTTCTTGTCTCTTTTCTGTCCTTCTGAAAGTCCCTGTGACCAGCTCCACCCCAAACTTTAGAAGTTATCCAGTCTGAGGAAAGGAAACAAACACTTCTGTCACTGGCTTGTGAGTCAATTTTGTGGCTCGTTGGTCGTGAATCTTCCTGCCGGGGAGCTATTTCTTTGCAGACACTTACTATGTCCCCAGTTCTGGGCTAGTGTTGGCTCTGGGCAGGACCAATTAGAGATGCAACACAGGAACCATAAAGCCAAGTTCCAGGAAATGAGGCTCCAGGCTCACAGTCAGCTGCTTTATTTAAGGACTTGTTTGCAAGCACAGGGACAGGGCTGCACCAGGCAAGTTAAACATTGTCCCTGGCCCCAAGGGGATCAGGCTGTAGGACATGGCCCGGCGCAGGAAGCCTCTGAGGACATGACCACAGATAAGGTAAGTCTACAGATAGTTGTCACAATCCTGACACTCTGTTCACTGTTCCTTTCCACCCTTGGTCCAGAGTCATGGGTGTTTCACACTAGACAATCAGGCTGGGGGGTTTCTGCTGCGTCTTGTTCATTGCAAGCTCTCACGGAAGAAGGATGGAAGTCAGAAGCCACGGTGCCCTTCCCCACCCCACCCTCAGGTCTCTCCTGGAGTCTACCTCATAGTTTCCAAACCTGTCAAGACCATGGTAACGCCCTCCCTACCCGTACAGTTTGAGCCCGGACACTTTTTGTTTGTTACTATAAAATTCGAATCAGACATTCCCAGACTGACGAGAGACCCCAAGAGGCCAGACAGACACTGGCTGTCCTCCTGTGGTCAGGCTAGACACACCCAGGACAACCCAGACAGTCACTGGGCCAGGGAGACCATTTCTGTGTCTGATGTGTGGCAGAGGTCTTTGTCCCTAGCCTGGCGGGTGGAGGAAGTATCCTGTACGGGACATACCTGCTTTTCATCAGTTATCTGAAATTCAAGTGTAGCTGGACGTCCTGTACTTTCTCAGCAGCTTTTGTGAAATGGGTGAATTTCAGAGAGGACAGAGCTAGTGGCCCAGAGGATTCTGAAGGTCCCTGGGAAAGGGTCAGATGTGGCTGCTAACTGCTAGTTGTAATGTCTGGTGGCGTACCCAGACCTGGGCATAGCTCCTGTGTACATGGGGATGGATATTCCAGGGCCTTTTCTTCCTCTCCGGCACTTGGCTCGCCCCAGGATGGTACATAGTGAGGGTCCTGTCATAACCTCGGCCTGGGGCTGAATAGGCCCACCAGGCCTCCATCAGGAGGCTCTTTCTGTTTCCTCATTGACTAGTGGCGAATTGCAACGCTCTTGGCTCAAACAGTATAGAAAATGTCTCGTCTCATTTAGTCCCAGCACAGGCAGCTCCAGTATTGGCTAATCCACTAACAAAGTTTGTGATTCAACTCTTTATTGTACCCAAGGCGTGTTGTCTTATGTTCTTCAGGGGTCGTAGGATGGCTGCTGCGAGTCCTGATGTCTGATTGGGGACATGGTAGCATCCCCCCAAGGAAGAAGAAAGCGTGGCTCACCCTGATGTTTAAGCCCAGGATGTCATTATCAAGAACTCCCTCCTATGTATGCCTTCCAGCTGAACATGTCACATGCTTGTGTGCAAGTCGGTCTACGCCACAGTAATGGCCTATAGCGGTCAATGGTTATTGCGAGAGTGTTCCTCGGGTGCAGAGTGCTTAGATGGGAGATGTACACCCCTGAACTACACCAGGTCCCACCACTCCCTACATCATTCCACAAAGACTTCGAGGTTGTTGTTTCAAATGAAAAACTAAACATTACAGAGAACCATATCTAAAACACTAATTTAACTCATTCTAATCATACTTGGGCCTATGATAAATTACCCAATTTTGTTTCATGCAATTGTAATCGGATTTTAGTATTTTAAAATTTCTTTCTCTTTTCCTTATTTTGGGCTTTTGAGATGAGGGTCTCATAATGTAGGTAGCCCTGTCCGGCCTGGAACTCACTACCGTAGACCAGGCAGGCTGGACTCAAGCTTGTGGTGCTCCTCCTGCCTCTTCCTTCGGAATATTGGGATTACGGGCCTGACCACATGGGCAGCTTATCTCTTATTTCATCATTTTGATACCATTTCCCACTTTTCCTTTTCACATATTGGCATAGACCATCTATTTGCCATTTTAAATGGATGTACAACAGCAATCATGAATCACTTTAGTCAAGTTCTTGGGTGGCAGGTGCAGTTCTGAAGTCTTCCATGGACTGTCTCATTCAGTGCTTATAACAACCACATTCTTCATGGTTAGCGAACTGCCGTGAGTATATTATGCTGATGAACCACAAACTGGTGTGTGTGTGTGTGTGTGTGTGTGTGTGTGTGTGTGGTGTGCATGTGTGCGCAAGTATGTAGGCGTGCGCATGCCATGCTGTGCACATGGAGGTCAGAGGACAACTTTGGGGAGCTGGTTCTCATCTTCCACTCGGTTTGAGGTGGGGTCTCTTGGGTTGTCTCTGTTGCTGTGTCCATCAGGCTTACCAGCTCATGAGCTTCTGGGTGACTGTCTTGTCCACGACTCCCGTCTTGCTGTAGAAGTGCCGTTACAGATGTAGAAGTGGGATTCCAGATACAAGCTACTGCAGTCAGGCTTTTCGTGTGAGTCCTGGGCATCTCCAGTCGCCATGCTTCTGTAGAGAGTGTTTTTACCTGGCGAGCCATCTCCCTGCTCCGGGTCACAGCTTGAACCCAACATGATCATCTTCCTTTTCCTATGGAGAGCTGCCATGCCTGGTGACCGTGGTCACCACATATGCAGTAGCATACTCATAAAATGTGTCCTCTTCCCTCTCACTTTTGTTACTTCGTTGGGCAATGTTGCCCTGGGGATGATATGGGGTCAGAGGTTAAGAGAAAGTACAGCTGAAAACGAACCCATTATAGCATTACCTGCAAGGTCTAAATATTGCCTTTTCCCCATCACAAGTTTTTGTTGTTGTTTTTAAGACAGCCTCCTTATGCCTCCGCCTCTTTGAATGCAGGAATTATAGACGCCTTCCTTTACATTTGATTCTGCCAGTTACTTTTTTAGATTTATTTTTAACTATGTGTATTAGGGAGAGGTATGTGCACATGGGTAAAGGTGGCCTCAGAGGTCAGAGGGCATTGGATCCCCTGGACCTGAAGTGACAGCTCCTTATAAGCTGCCTGACATGGGTGTTGGGAACCAAATTCTAGCCTATACAGGAGCATCCGTGCTCCTAACCACTGAGCCATCTCCCCAGCCCCTCTGCCACTGAGTTTTACTGGTGGTAGTTTGAATTATCTGCTTGTCTCATATCTTTTTAATTCAAAATCCTTCAATTTTCAAGAGGGACTCTGTTTTCAGGTCCTGGTGGCCTTTAGTTACCCGCATGCACACATTGTTTGTGACTGCAAAGCAGCCACTGACCACAGTTCAGTGTCTTTATGTCCTACACTTTCAGTTGTGGTATTTACAAATGTTTTCTATCCCATGGCAGTCTCTGACACACACACACACACACACACTGGAAACTGTCTAATTGGCCTGGGAATGGAGACCTTCTTGGGCAATGTTTTTTTTACTGATTTTTTTTTCCCCCTATGTAACCAGCTTTTGTGATTGGTCTGTGGAGCGTGGACATGCACCTAACCCTGTGATGACTAGGCTTTGGGTATCCTTCTTGAGCCCACACTGACAGTTTAGCTGAGGGCTGGTTCCTGGGTGTGCTAGTTGGCTGCTGGTGACCGTATCCAGCCACCCTAGTCCTCTGGCCATCTGTCCACCTCAGCAACAGAGTGGCAACTGTCACGCCCAGGCCCAGAAAGCCAGACAGAGTGGCGGCTGGAGACTTCACAGAATCCTTGTAATTTAAAATGGAAAAGATCTGTTGGCTGGTGTGCATCTTCCTCCCACGGGGCCCCAACCAGCTTTAGAAGGTGACATATAATTTGCCCTGTCACCCAAAGCACTCAATTGACTTTTCTGGGCCTTACCCATGAATTCAAGAGCTGGTCCAGCTTGGAGAGTTCAGCGTGGGTCTAGCACCATTTTAGGATGTCACTAAAGGCCAGACACTCTGTTTTGGAGAAAGGCACTCTTCACAGGCTGTTCTGCCTTCCAGGGTGTCTACAACCAAAGACTGTTTCCATGCTGGTCTGCAGGTTTGGAACCCAAAGACTTCTTGGTCTGTGAGAACCCTCCAAACTTTCTAGAAGGTTTCTTGTCAGAGAACCCAGGGATGGACGTGGTAAGGGGGCATCTCCTGTACTGATCTTGGAGGGAAACACTACCTAGTCCAAAGCGTTTCATGGTGTTTTTATCTATTGTTTTCTTGATTATTTTTATTACTATTGTGTGTTTCTCATGTGTGTTGAGTTCGGTTTTGTGATACTGTGTTCTTTTACTTCAAGTTACTCCTTTAAAATTTTGTTCTGTTTTTTACTGAAACCCTGAAATCTGCTAGTTTTGTGAGACGGGGATGGACCTGGTGAGCTCTCTGACCTTTGCTGCACGGAAGGGGAAACCATCTCTCATGTGCTTCTGGCAAAGCCAGAGACAAGCTCCACCAGATAACTCTTACCCTTCTCCTCAAAGCCCCTTAGTAGGTTGGGACAGAGGGAACAGGCTGGTTGAGTTGACGTTTGTGTGAGCATATGAGTGCTTGGGAGTTGGAGGGCAGAAGAAGAATCCCTCCTGATTGCTCCATCATTACTCTCCCGGCACCCTGGGCTGGCCGTTTTAAGACACTTCAGTGCTCCAGTACTTGGAGATGTCATCCCTCAAGTGACCTGCCTGGCTGGTGACAGAGGGATGTCCTCATGTATGACTCCAGTGACGGAGATCTGTTTTCAGAGATGGGGAGGAGACCCCCCCCCCCAAGCACTCCCACCTGGAACAGTATTGGCAGTCACAAACAGGAATCTTTCTCACGGGGTGGGGGTGGGGGGGTGGTTAGGGGACGTGGGCCTGGAAGTCTACACTGGTGTTTTGCATATTTGGGATTGACCCAGGAAGTTGGTAGGGTGTGGGGCAAAGGGAATCAGAACCTTTGACTCGAGTTTTGTGTTTCTGGAATCTCGTCCCTCCGTCTGGCCACCAGAAGGTTACTGGAAAATGTGAGCTTTGTGATAAGGGAATTAGCTCCTAAATATTTTCAAAATTGTAGGATGTGTTGGCCGTATCAGAGAGGAGCCTCAAGGATGAAGTCATTCAGCTACTAACCTTGAGTTGTTCTTAGATTCTCTGGTTGACCATGGTTACCAAATGTTGCCTTTATTTGCCACCCATTTGGGAATTCATCTCCAAACATTTAACACCTTGGCCAGGCAAGAGCAACAGCATGATAGTTTTTAATTCCTGAAGTACTTGTGTGCTAACTCTCAAAGCATGAGTTTGGGGAGGAGTTTGTTCCACAGTGGGAAGAAAAAAAAAAAAAAAACCTTAGTATAAAAGAAAGGTTATTCCAGTTCAAGATTTTAGATGACCCTGAAGCCGGGTGACCTTTACAGGCTCTCTCTTCTAAATGACTCAGTACACTGGGTACAGCGGTGTGGAGCACCCACCCCTTACTGTGTAAGAAGTTGGCGATCTCGGGAAAGGGCCTGGCTGTCAGCCTGCCAAAATGATGTGCTGCTTAGTCTCCAGCCACACAAACCTCCTTCCCTGTCGCTTTTATCTGCAGAGCCTTGTCACATCAGTTTGCTCATTCCCTTAGTGAGAAAATGTGACACTCTCCAGAAAGGCAGTGTCCACGGTTGCCTGTCCAGTTTTTCATGGTATCCAGAAGGTGAGTGGAGTTCTTGTCCAGCCTCATTCATCTTCACCAGCAGCATCCGCATATACAAGAAACTGTCAGTGACCAGTTATATTGGCAGTGGCTAGCCTAGATTATACAATGCTTAAAGAGATAAGTCACGTTAGTACTTTTGTGGTCATGTATAATGACATTGGAGACCTAATTTAATAAGTTAATAATTTGTAATAGGATTTTATGGCATGCTAAACATTCTGAAGTACTTGTACTAGTTAACATTTATTACTAATTAGTATAGTGGCCCCATTTTTTTATGCTGAGAAGGAACGCTGAATTTAGTAAGACCGAGTTATTAAATTTTCCAGATACATTCAAACAATACTTAGACGCGGGCCCTCTGAAATCTGGAGAAGCAGAAGTTTCAGGGCTAAGGCACTGGATGCAGAACCCATGCCCTTTGCAAGCTGCCAATGGTGACGGACATTGTAGCACCCCAAGAAATGAAGATTTTATAAATCAGCCGTCCTGGCCCCAAAGGTTGTTGCGTCTGGGCAGTTAAAAAGCACACAGAAGATGTAAGTCTTTGGAAATCATGGACTTACAGTCTCCCTTGCAATTCTCCCAAAAGCCCTATGGTGAGGCACATCTATAATCCATTGCAGCCCTTGGGTAAAAGCAGGAGGCTAGCCAGTTTGAGACCAGCGTGGGCTACACAGTAGAACCACGGTGTTTCATAAAACCCAAGGAATGGGTGTAGCTCAGTGATAGCGCACTTGCCTAGTAAGTACAAGGCCCCTTGGTTCAATCCCCAGCCCCTCAAAAAACAATACAAAGTTCTGCCCCGATTCTATAAATAGGGACATCCAAACATGCGCACACCCATTCTCCCAACACCAGCGGAAGTAGCAGCCATGGGACAGTTGGTTCCCACAACATGGTGCAAGGGCTATGCTCTGTTCCTCCTCCGGAGAGAGCAGGCACCCACAGTGCCTCGGAGCAGGTCAGGCCCCCTGTTGCCTAGGTAACGGGCCGGGCCCTCTCTGCGTCACGTGACCGCTGCCAACTGCTGCGCATGCGAAGCGGTGGCAGCCCTCCTCCCCTTCCCTTCCCTCCCCTCCCGGGCTGGCGAGCTTGCGGCTGCACTGCTGGCAGATGGTATCTGCCCGCGCCAACCCTGGACGAGGGTATCTCGGGCTTGACTCTTTGGGCCTGAAAGCTCTGCCGCTCAAACCGGCCGAGGCTAGGGTGGAAGGACCTCGGATCTATGGGTTAACGTATGGATGGCTGTGAATATGGAGAGAGAAATGCGGGCCTGTCTCCAGGGCCCGTGTGCAGAGCGCCTTTGTTTTTGCGAAGCTCAGCACTTCACCCCAGGATGCTGGCACTCCGCCCTTCTCGTGCGTGGGCGCCAGGACTATGAGCGCAGTCAGATTTTCTAGCAATATCCCTACGGTTTTTTTCGTTCACCCACTCAGACATTCCCCGTTTTCCGTCGTAATCACTTTCTCTCACTTAAACATACACACTTAGCCTTTGGCAGGCAAAGTGGAATCTTAGTCCCTGTCAGACCTCAGTGTTTAAGCTACTGAAACACGGGGCACATTTGGTGTAGATATTTTACTGTTATGGAAATAAATCACCACCTGCAGTTATACCAGCTCAGAGTATAGATTATCTATTGCAGGAAAAAAAAATGTATAATTAAGAGAGGAATAAAATTCGAATTTCTAGTTCCTTGAGGTTGGGGGCAAGAAACGGGAAAGTACCAGAAGGGGGACGGGGCGGAGGGCAGAGAAACTACTGATGAGATGTAGCCTCAGTTGGGGACATTCTTTAAACTATTTTAGTCTTGGCACACACCATCAGGTTTTCTAGTTCTAACTAGTGGTGGAGGGGGGTGTTCTAGACTGTCGAAGTGGGGCAGGCACATGTGAATGGGCCCTTGTTACCACCTGCCCGATGCTTCAGTGGTTCTTGGAGCTGAATGACTGAATTGTGTGATTAAGTGATTGAATTAGGTCTAGGCTTTTACTATGCCGGTTTGGTCCACGCCAGCCCTCTCTGAAGGCATAGTGTCAGAGCTTCGTGACAGTCATGAGGTCCCATGAGGAATATGGGCAGCCCAGCAGAAAGGAATTGTCTGTACCCCACAGCCATACAGCAGGAGCAGCCATCAAGCCGACCCTTGTCTTGAGAGAGCCATTGCCCTGCTCAACATGGAGCCAATGTTACCTCTCTGTCTCTGCCCCCTTTCAGCCCGGCATTTCCTGCCTTTGCCGGTCCACTCTCCATATGTGCATGAGACTTAGAAGCAGAAGCGTGGGGGGCCGGGGGGACCACGGGGGACTGGTCCTTCTGATCAGGGAGTCATTGGCAAGCAGGAAATGGCTGTTGCTTCTGACTTCTGCAGAATTAGGATACCCTGATGTGGTAAGGAGGCAGGAGGAGGTTTCTGTTGCTCTGCTCACAATCAGGTGGGTGGGTGAGTATCCCCGAGGTGTGCTTTTTTTTTTTTTTCAAGCCTGCTCAGTGGTGGGCTTTAGGAACACGTTTTTTTCCACCCCTCCTTGCCTTACTCTCAGTTTGCTGAGTGCTGTGGATCTTCGGAGTGTAAGAGTTGAGGCGGTCCTTGGAGAAGATGAGGAAAGTCAAGTTTTCAAAGTAGGTCCCTTAGCAAGAAGCTTAAACACAGAGAGCCTGGCAGGTGTTCTTCTTTGGGGGTTTTGTAGATGGGATATGCTTTCCAGGATGATCTGACCTTACATGGCAGGGAGTCTCCCTGTAGGTACACAGTCCAGCTAGCTTTCGATCATGGCACCCAAAGCATTTTTACGTTCCTGGGCACGGAGTAACATGAGCATTCAGTATCGTTAGACAGCTGGGACACAGAGAGAAGTTTTGTCTGCGCTTAGATCCACACGAACCATTTTGGACTGCCTGCTGGCTGGTCTCCCGTTGCGGGGTACCCTTAGTGCCCTCAGTTAGAGTCTGAAGGAGGAAAGCTGCAAGCACCAGAAGCCCACAGGCCTTGGCAAGGTGCCCCTGTCTCCTTTGCATGATCTGTCTCTATCGTTTTGGTTCTGGGCTACTGCACCAGCCTGCAGGAGCCCAAGCTGGTGTTCCTCGGGCAGCGGTGCATTGATGGGAAGAAGAAGGCTAAGGTCACAGGTCACAGTTTCCATCCCAGCCTAGCCAATCAGTTAATAGCATTTTAGGCAAGAGAATTATCTTCTGTGAAAGTTCCTCCCATGGGGTCTGGGTGATACATGTGGCCTTGCATGTGCCATACAAGTCCCTGGAGACTTTCCCAGCGAGGCCTCTAAGCAAAGGCTGGCGGGAAAGATGATGATGACTAACTAAGAAATATGACGGTGTTTTAAATGCTGTGGATAGTTTAGCTTATTTAAGTCACAAAATGGCCCCATGACGTAAGTGCTTATTAACATCTCTCTCTTGCTTGCCGACGAGGAAAGTGAGACACAGAGAGGCTAAATAATGTAAGTGTCAGAGAAAGCTCTGGTTTGAGCCCAGGCTGCCTGGAGGCAAGCTGATCTTGTAGCCGTTCCACATGCCTTTGGTATAGGTGATTGGGTAAAGGTGTCAGGGTCTCAGCGGCCTGGGGTTGGGAGAGGGTGCTGCTGCGAACACCCCCAGAGATGATCTCTGAGCCACAGCCTGAGCTGCCCCAAGCTCAGACGCTCCCTTTCTCTGCCACAATGGTGTGGCAGGGGGCTGCTGTTTCTACTATCCTGCCAACTAAGCAAATGGCCACTGAGTACTTTCCTCTTGGCTGGCACTGTCTCCTCCTCCTTGGCCTAACAGGCCCTTATTATCAGCATGTTAAAAAGCCAGGGCTGTTTCCTTATGGGAGGCAGTGGGGGTAGGAGGAGGCCAGAGGGCCACGGAGAGTTCAAGGCACCAGGAGAAAAACTTATAGCATTGTGCTTCCCTGGCAGCTCTTTCCTGGGCCTTCCCAGCAGTCCTCAGTGTCCAGGGAGACGCATTTGATTCTCTGTCCTGAGATGCCGAGCTCAGCTCTCCTCATTTTCGGCGTATAGAAACAGTGGGTTGGAGAAGGTCCAGCCTGGGAGATGAACAGAGTGACGACAGCATTGGCCCTGCTTAGGGCCCTTCCTGGAGCCCCAACACACCTGTGAGTATGCCAGGTTTGGGAGCAGGTCAGGTGGGATGAGCAGCCGATGGGGAGCAGGGACCTCTATAGGGTCATCTTGGATGCTAGGACCTTTACAGGCCAAGCCTACCTTCTTCCCACTTGGAGTTCGGCAGCAGCCCTTCCTCTGCACCCCCATGCTGCTCTCTAAATGCATCTTCGACTTTCCTCTAGCCTCTCGGGACTGAGTAACTCATATACGAGACAACTGTCACCTGGCCTCTGACTTCCCCAGGGAAGGGTTGATGATGAAACCCGAGGTACGAAATGAAGGGAAATGTGGAGTTGTGTTTCCCAGCCTTAGGGTCCCAGCCCCTCCGCTTTCTGCCCTAGCACAGGTTCCGAAGGTATGTGTCTCATCTCAGTGCCTCCAGCAGCCTCCCCTCCCCCTGACTCCTGAGGTCAGCCCTGTTTCCTCTGGGAATGTTTGGTGGTCTCAGAGATCTTCAGGAGTCAGTGAACATCTTTCACATCCACAGGAATTTCCCAGACAGCTGATCCATGCCAGGCATCGTGCTGAGCGCTGTAGAAACACAGATTAAACCAGGCAGATCTCGTGCCCCTACGGAACCGTCCAGTCTGGGTGATTCCTCTTGACTCCTGACGTTAAACCAACGACATTTAGGGAACAAAAAACAAGATTGATTCAGGCAGAGCTGTCTTGCAGTCCACAGTGCTATCAACCCCGGCGCGGTGATGTCTCTCTAGCTACCTAGGCAGCAGTCTCTGGGCCTGGGGAAAGCCAGTTGTGACCAGGACCAAGGCTGTGCTCGGAGGGCGTGGCTTCTCTTGGGGACCCCTGTGAAGTCAGAGAACTGTGGTGTTCTGGAGCAGTTCTTACAGACATCCTTTTGAATTCTGTGCCCCAAATACTGGAAGTTTTCCCTCCTGCATTAATGCTGTGTGGAGCGGGTGGTGCTTGACCCCATCACCTGCCTTCTCTGGCTCCTGCAGCTGAGGTGTGGAAAAGTGGCACTAAAGCTCATTTAGAGCCGAGGAAAGCATAAAGCCCCGTCCACATGTGAGGAAGCCCCAGACTCAGTTGCTTCCTGAGTGGAAGTAGTCGGCCATCGCTGGCAGTTAGAAAATTAGAGCCAGAGAGACACCTCTCCTGACTCCCAGTCACTCCTCCCACGGTTCCGTGAGTGATATTAAGAGATCCAGGCCTTGGGTTGATTATGCAGAGCCACACCCACTTCAAAGTGACCTCTCCCCCCCCCCCAAGGGTAGTTTTGGACCATAGGACCCCTGTGGCTGCTCGGCTCCAAAATGCTAGGACTAGCTGAGCAGTGGTGACGCCCAGCATTTGGCAGGTCTCTGTGAGTTTGAGACCAGCCTGGTCTACATAGTGAGTTCCAGGACAGCCAGGGCTATTTAAAGAGACCCTGTCTCACGGGGGTGGGGGGGGGAGGATTTGGGGGCGGGGGAGGGGAGTGATAAGGCAATTAGAAAACATTCAGAGCACTAGCTGGATAAAAAGGTGGTATACTTTTTCCTCCCATTACTAATGTCAGGTATGAATTCTTTTGGGGTTTGGGGAATGTCAAACATCCTTAGTGGTCACTTTGTCCCTAAATGGACCCTGGGAAATAGTACTAGCTTAAAGCTACTCTAGAATAGTGATGTTCCAGTCAGAAAACTTTTCAAGAGACTGGTGTCCTCAGGCCGGTTGCTTCCTCTCTGAACCTTGGCTTTTTTTGTTGTTGTTGTTGTTGTTGTTGTTTTCTCTCTTTCTTTTGTAGCTTTTTGAGACAGGGTTTCTCTGTGCAGCCCTGGCTATCCTGGAACTCACTCTGTAGACGACCAGGCTGGTCTTGAACTCACAGAGATCTGCCTGCCTCTGCCTCCCGAGTGCTGGGATTAAAGGCGTGGGCCACCATCACCCTGCTGAACCTTGTCTTTATATGAGGTAGAAACCTATTCTATGTAATAAATTATGGTTACTGTCTGCCTGCCAAGGTTATACGTCATAACCAATAGTAGATACCAGTAAGCACTTTCCATGTGCCAAGTCCTGTGGGGTTTTTTTTATGTGTATGTAATAGCCCAATAATTATGTATAATTTAACTTTTTTATAATTTAACTTTCACTTCATCAGAGGCCCAAAACACGATCAGCATAGTTATCCCAGTCTTTCAGATGTGGAAACAAAGCCCTAGAAAGATTGAAAAAGCTAATCTAGATTCACACTGCTCGTAATGGGCAGAGCCAAGATTTTAACCCAGGGTATTGAATTCCCTAGACTGGCAGATAAGGGCATTAGTGACAAGGTAATGAGCAATCCAGGAGCAGGAAGGACACGATGGAGAAGGAAAATGCAAAGTGGGAATCCTGGGAGCTGAGTGTGTTAACCACCCCCTTCTGCTCCACCTTGATCTCTGCATGCCTCTCCTTCTATCCCCATCTTCTCTCTTTCCCTCTCCCTGCCCTCCTCCTCCTCCTGCTGCTGCTGCCACCACCGCTGTCCCCAGAAGGGAGGTGGGGGGCTCCTGGTGAAACAGGGCCTGCCTGGGGGTGGGGGCAAGATACCTGGATGCCTCCTGCCTCAGACGGGCATCTTCAGAGTTGCACAAGACTGTTCTTCATGGGGTGGGCTCCTCCCCACCCCAGGAACAGATGCACTGACTGCTGTCAAGCTAATGCCAGCCTCGCTTTGCCCAGTCCATTTCCAAAATATGGACCTTTCTATTCTTTTGCTATTGGCATTGGCTTAGCATTTTGTCTGATACAATATCGATGCTTGGTCTCTGTGATTTATTGCATCTACTGTCCCTCCCAGCTGTTAGAAAGGGTAGGACGAATAAAGGAACCTGTAGTGAAATATCGCCCTGGGGACCTCTTAACCCTGACCTTGAATAAACCAGATCAAAGGCTTGATTAACTCAGTGGCCTCACTCGATTAAAGCAATGATTAGCCTAGTGGTTTTCAACATGCTCACATACACATGAGTGTGTGTGTATGTGTATGTGAGTGTGTGTGTGAGTGTGTGTGAGTGTGTGTGTGTGTGTGTGTGTGTGTGTGTGTGTGTGTGTGTGAATGTCTAGAGATATTTTCATTGTCACACTGTCAAGGTGGTACTCCTGGCCTTTAGCAGGGAGTGGCCAGGAGGAATACTGCTACCCACTACACAGGACAGCAGAGATGACCATTTCCTAAGTGTAAAGACTGCTCACATTTATACGCTGGTGGAGGACACTTGCCTTCTTGACTCTGGAGGCCTAATCAAGCTAGGATGTGAAAACTTGTAAAGTGCCGCGTGGGTGTGGTCACCTACTGTTGGGAGTATTGTGCTGCACCCCTGCCGTTGCCCCTTCACACTAGAGGAGCTGTGGAGAGGTCACTAGAAGTGGACTTAGAAGGGGTTCCAGGGAGGCACCAAGTGGAGCAGCCTTCTAGGTTCTCAGGACCCATTTCAGCAGCTTCCGTTATATAATTATTTGATCTTAAAATTACCCAGCCCCACTTCAGTGTGGGGTTATTTCACTCTCTTTCTGTATCTAAACACCTTTCTGTAGCAGAAATCTTAGATGGTCTTATTAATAAAAATCAAACCTGAGCCAGGTATTGGGGTGAACACTGGAAGCTTCTGTGTCCTCATCCCAAATGGCTCTCATGAACTGTGCTGCTCAAAACCTAAAAGCTTAACCAGCCAAATGCTTAACCAGGCCAAATGCTTAACCAGCTAAATGCTTCTAGTTCCTGGTCCTCACGCCTTATATACCTTTCTGCTTTCTGCCACCACTCCCTGGGATTAAAGGCTGCTTTCTGGGATTAAAGGCGTGAGTCACCATGCTTGGCTGTTTCCAATGTGGCCTTGAACTCACAGAGATCCAGAGGGATTTCTGTCTCTGGAATGCTAGGATTAAAGGTGTGAGTGCCACCATTTTCTAGCCTTTGTATGTAGTGGCTGTTCTGTCTCTGACCCCAGATAAGTTTATTAGGGTGCACAATATTTTGGGGAACACAATACCACCACACCTTTCCCACAATTTCCTTCCTGGTCTGGTAGCTGCATTAGAAGAGGAATGATTTTAGTCCACTCAGACTTTATCTTAGGGAGACCATGTCTACTTTTCCTCTACTTTCCCCTGAAAATGTCACAAATCACTTGCGTAATCTTGCCCTTAGTTGGACAAAACACTGGGCAAATATTTCCCCACTTTTAGTCCATATTCTCTATGGTATCCAAACTTAAAGATTGTTAGCCATGATTCTGTGAGCACACAGCGGGTTCTTTAGGGCTCTCCTTGGTGGGCCCCACTGTGCCTAGGGCCATTGGATAATTTGAATTTTCCTAAGAGCACTGGCATGGGGTGTTTTGGATATACTCGAGTTATCCAGGCCAAGAGAAAATGGCAATCGGTGTTCTGTGTGGACTTTAACTCTAAGGTGGCACTGGCTCCTGTGGACCTAGGGGTCCACAGTCATGACCTTCAGATGGGGAGCTGCCTTGGGTGGTCACCTTAGTCCATTTTCTGTCCCTGTAACAAGATGCCCTAGGCTGGATAACTAAGAGAGAAGAGTATATCATTTGCCTCATGCTTCTGGTGATCAGGGAACACTAGAGCATTCTGCTGAGTATTTCTTGCCCCACCAGGCAGTGGGTTCCATAGACCCATACAGAAGGTGATGCTAAAATCTAGAGAGTATCCAAAGATGAGAAGAACAGAGACACTAGCCACGGTGTCCTCTGGGCGCCATCACTGGGACGCTACCTTCATGGCTCATACAATCCTAACTCACTCCCAATGGTCTTACCTTCACATGTGTGAAGATTTGGAGATTCTCTTTCCAACTCATTACCTGCTGAGGGACCCATTCAACCCACAGCACAACTGACATGTCTTCATGAAATAAGATAGCTTAGGACAGACAGGGCAGACAGCAACAGGGCCCATGGCACAGAGCAATCCTTTGTCCACTCGGCTTTCAGTTTTATGTCTTTCAGTTTTATATTCTAGAAGTGCTGTCATTAGACTGTTTACAGTGGATGGCAATTGAACACTGTCAGAGAGGGCAGGTCAGTGGTCTCTACAGAACCCGTACAGTAAGTGATTCTGAAGTCTAGAAGTTAGGTATTAGAACATCACTGTTTCCTCTAATGTCCATGTAGAAAGGGGGGACTTGACATGCCTTAACAGTAGGCCAGACGTGGAAGGCGGAGGTGACGGAGGCTCTGACTACTTCTAGGAGGCTGAGGTGATCTTAAAGCAGTCACGTGTTCTGTTCTGGACTCCGGGCCTTCTCCTTGTCCACAGGAGCCACAGCTCTGCTTTTGAGAAAACAGCGCTCTGCTCTGTTCGTAAGAGGTCACCAGAAGTGACTCTTGTGTTGGTGCGTGGGTTCTATAAGAAAGCAGGCTGAGCAAGCCATGGAGAGTAAGCCAGTCAGCCTCATTGTTCCATGGCTTCTGCATCAGCTCCTGCCTCCAGGTTCCTGCCCTGTTTGAGTTCCTACCACTGAAGGAAGCTTCAGTGATGGACTATGATATGAAGTGTAAGCCCAATAAACCCTTTCCTCCCCAGCTTGCTTTCAGTCACGGTGTTTCATCACAGCAATAGAAACCCTGACTAGGACAGTGCTGCCTCCAGAACCTCTGGATCCCTGGAGGAAAGCATTGTCCTAACCAGGGCTCACATGTCTGCTAATTCCTTGGCCAACACAGTCATCAGCGTGAGGCTTATTGCTCTGCATCTGAGATTTCAGCCGAAGCCAGAACCCCATCCCAGGAGGCTGACAGCCACTGGCTTAGGTGAGATTCCGTGTTGTCGTATGGGACAGCTCTCCTCTCCTTCTCCTCCTTGCCCCACAATCCTGAGTGTACTTTGGATATTAAGGAGCCTACATTTGAAGACTGAATCCCTTGAATGACATGATACCTCAAGCACGGGGCCCCTGGAGTAAGCCGGTGGGGGTGGCTTGTGTGACTGTCTTACAGAAATAGCCAGCACACTATTACCTAGGCCATGAGGCTCTGGGGAGTGGGGCATGGCCGCTGGAGCCTAAGCTTAGCTTCTCAGTGGCAGTGCAGGGTGAGGACAGGAAGTGGCTGATGGGAAGGTGCCCAGGGCCACAGCTTAGGAGGGCTTTCTTTAGACACTCCTCCATTACAGATGATACACTTTGCTGTCTATTTAAGGAGGCTTTGGGACTCGTGTTTACGGGTCTCATCCCGCCACTTCGTGTGACTTGGGTCACAGCAGCTGGGATGAAGCTCTTTTTACTCAAATGGAAAATTGGGCTGGGCCGGGGCCTGTGGAAAACTCAGGGAAGTTGAGAAACCAGGCAAACAGGATTGAAAAAAAAAAAATCATTCTAGTGTAATGGAAAGAGTGCAAACGTTGATTCTCAGCCCTGCTCCTTGAGCATGTTGCCAAGTTCTTCCATTTTCTCATTTAAAAGGACATCTAAACATTACCGGGTTTTGAAGGCCTGTTGAAAAGTAGGGGGATGGCATGCATGACGTAGTAGCCGCTCACTAAATACTTTTTTAATACTTGTTTCTCCGGGGCTGTTAGTTTTCATTAGTAACCCTGTGGGTTCCCCAGTTAAGTCTCAGCACGTATCTTGAAGCCCAGAGCCCAAAAGCGTACTTTGTAGACTGCTGGGGAGTGTGTGGTGGGGGTCGCTGGGGACCCCTGAAACCTGCCTTTCCCATTCATGTTGCTTCCTGGACTCTTCCTGATTTATTGTTGGTTTGGGGCAGTTAAAAACCCAGTGCATCAGGCTGGTGAGGTGAAGCGGTGGGGAAAGGTATTTGCTGCCAAGCCTGACAACCCGAGTTCGATTCCTGGCTCTTCCCTTATAAAAGGAGAGAATTGACTCCTATTAGTTGTCCTGTTACCGCCATACCCATGCTGTGACACATACATGCACATGTATCAATAAGTAAATAAATAAAGTGTTAAAAAATACGATGGGGTGGGAGTGGCGCATGGTAACACCCACAGCAGCTCCGAGGAGAGCAGTCTCTGAGATGGCGCTAACCGGCTACGTGGCATCATGACATTCCTTCTTATTAGGAAAAGTTGAAATTTGTCAGAGAACAAAGTTTTCCTGAAGGCTTTAGCCTTAGGACTCGTCACAGTCTGTCTTCAGTATTCCCCTATAAAAGTTTTATCGCCGCCTCTGTGCTATATTGAGCCAACTGAACTAGCCAAAGTAGTATTTTGCAAATTTCAGGGTATAGGGGGTGTCTGCTAATTCTAGAGCCTCTCCTTCCTGCTTCTGATTCAGGCTCCGGCTAAGGTGTTCACAGGTAGTGGAGGGACTTTCTGAGGCTGAATTTAGAAAAGCTGCTTACTCACTGCACACGCTCCCAGAGTCTGCTCTGGCTCGCCTCCACCCAGCCCGCCTCCGAGCTTTCTCATCTGAAGCCTCTGACCTGGGGCTGGGATGGGAATAGAAGACATTGACCACCCAGACATCACACAGGCTTGCCCACGGCCCCTTTGAGGAAGATTACTACTGTGTGTCCTACCTCCAAAGAGAAGAAACCCAAGTTCCTTAACTGGGAAAAAATAAGCATAGGGAAAAAATGTACTGTTTCTAACTGTATAGTTCAGTAGCATCAAATACACTTACATTGTAGTGCATCCATCTCCACTGTCCATTTCCAAACTAAATCTTGTAGGGCCAACTCTGGGGGTCTGAGGTGTAGCTCAGTGTCAAGAGTGCTTGTCTAGTGTGTACAAGGTCCTGGGTTCTACCCTAGCACCACATCAAACTAGCAAAATTGTATCCTTAGATAAGAACTTCCCATTCTTTTTCCTCAGCCCCAGCCAGCTACATTCCACTTTCTGTTTGTAAAGTTTACCTCTCCAGACAGGAGTGGAATGCCACAATATTTCCCTTTTGCCTCCAGCTTTTTTTACTTAGCGTTATATCCTCAAGGCTCATCCATGTTGTGGCATGTGTCACGATTCCTTCCTTCCTTCCTTCCTTCCTTCCTTCCTTCCTTCCTTCCTTCCTTCCTTCCCTCCCTCCCTCCCTCCCTCCTTCCTTCCTTCCTTCTCTCCCTCCTTCCTTCCTTCATTTATTTTCAGTTCTAGCCATTGAACCTAGAACCTTGTAGGTGCCAAGAAAACCCTCTACTCCCGAGCTAGCCATTCCCTTGGGTCTCTTTTATTTACTTTTATTTTTTTATTTTTTTTTAAATTTATTTATTATGTATACAGAAGAGGGCACCAGATCTCATTACAGATGGTTGTGAGCCACCATGTGGTTGCTGGGAATTGAACTCAGGACCTCTGGAAGTATAGTCAGTGCTCTTAACCTCTGAGCCATCTCTCCAGCCCTCTTTTATTTACTATTTGAGACAGAGTCATGATAATTTTCCTAGGCTGGCCTTGAACTCACTTTACAGCCTTGAATTTGTAATCTTTCTTCCTAAACCTCTTAAGTAGTTGGGATTACAGGCTTGAGCCCCCAGGTCTGGCTCCAAATCCTTCCTTTTTAGGAGGGCTGAGTCGTATCTCCTTGTATGTGTGTGCTGCGTTTCACTCATCCAGTCTTCTGTCAGTGGACTCTTGTTCTGCTTTGTATTTGGACCATTGTCAGGAGCAAGTCTGGACGTGTTGAAATGAAGACCCGACATCCCTGCCTCCCGCGAGGTGGACGAGTTGAATAGACAGATGGCCCTCTGTGCGAGTGAGCACGGTGTGCGAACGTGCCTGAGCATCTGTCTTCCTCAGCTGACGTAAATAGTTGGAGTGTGAAAGCCCTGTTTTATATCTGAAGAAAGGCTCCTTAGCCACTGTGCTGTCAGGGACTTGATGCAAAGGTAAACAGGAGGCGCGTGCTTGACGTAGCATGGGACATGGCCAGCTCCGGGTCAGGTTTCCCACTGGGGCCTCTTCTGAGTCAGTCAGCCTCTCCTCCTGGATCATCAGCTTGCTTCAGGATGCTGCCCTGGTGTGGTGAGCACCAGCACGGGCACTTTATATCCCCAGCCCAAAAGGATCCCCACAATCTCCTGCTTGTGTGATTCGGGCCAAGTCACTTTACCTTCTCTCGCTCCTCGGTCTTTGCATTTTAAGAAGGTTTGAGGGGTGTATATTAAATGTAACATACCAAAATGTATCGCTTAGTACCTGGCTTACGATATGTGTTCTCTTTTCCCTCCCTCGCCTTGCCAGGAAAGACCTTGTTCAGTTACTACGGGAGCCCTCCACCCGGCCTACCACAGTGCCTGGCACACAGAGGCAGCTGCCAGCTGAATGCTTATTAACTTTATCCTGCCCAGCACTAAGCGGGGCAAAGACTGTCCTGTGGCAGCGCTTTCCAGAGAGGTTTTAAGCAAACACAACACCCTGGAAGAAATGCAGAGCTGGGGGTGGGAGGTACTTTGAAGAGAATCTTGTTTGGATGGGTAAATTCTGGCTTTTTCTTTCTTTCTTTCTTTTTAAACAAAACCCTAATACTGGCCTCATTACTTTTTTGGTCACTCATTGCCTGTGTCTGTGTGTAGAGTACTTTTAAGAGGTTATTGGCTGGGACTTTAAAAATAGGCCAGTTGTCAGATGTCTTGGCAACAGAACGTATCTCAAAGGCATTAGGATTTTTTGTGAGGTTAAACATCTCTCCTTGGAGAGGTTGTTTTTATCAACAGCTGCTAAAAATTCTGAGGAGGTCACAGAACAAACTCAGTTCCAAGCAAGGGACTTGGAACCTACTAGATTGAAGTAAAGTGTTGGTGGTGGTGGTAGTGGGGGGGGGGGGCTTATATATTGTTAGAGGGTGGCCGAATGGTTGTGGATGGGACTAAAGAGATGCTGGAGCCGTTCCTCTGGGTCCCTCACTGTCATCTCTTCCCCGTCCTCCTGTATTTGGGTTGAGCAAGGGACGTCATACGGGCCTCTCAGTAGCTTGTGGCTCTGACAGGGAGAAGTAGGCAGGGGTTCTTGATGGATGCCAAAGGACACGTAGATGGTGAAGAACATTCTGGCTCCGTCAGTGCCCTGCCTTGGACTAGCAAGCAGCTGAAGTACGTCCGAGCGTCTCAGCAGCCCTGTGGCCGCAGCTGCCCCCTGAGCATCTGCTACTTGTGATGAGCCTCATTAGCATCAAGCGGGACTGGTCAGGTCACGCATGGCTGCCATGGTGAGGCCAGGGGAAGACACCTGGCATTGACCCCTGACCTCCATGTGTACCTGCACACATGCACGTCACCCACTCACACATGTGCACGTACACACATATACGAAAACAGGGAAACTTAGGGGTGACGACAGTGTACTGTACATTTCAGAAAGGTAGTAGAATGGATTCTGAAAAAGAAATTACTCTAAGGAAGTACTTAACATTTGGGAAATACAGTTAACCCAATTTAAATATTGTATTACATATACATGTGTCAAAATATCGCAAAGTCTCCAATGAAAACAGTTTTTATGTACCAGTTTAAAACAGTTTAAAAACAAGGAAGGAGTGGCGTGACAGATCAGTCAGTAAAGGTGATTGCCACTAAGCCTGACGACCCGAGTTTGATCCCTTGAATCCGTGTGGCAGAGTGGGAGACAGCTCCGACATGCCGCCTCAGGCTTCCCCACATGCCAACACCCACACACGTACGTACACAGATAAAACAAACATTAAGAAATTATTGAGAACTCACAGAAACCTATTCTCTGTGAATACCTCTCGCATGTTACTTATGCCTCACAAAACGTGAATAAATAATACATACAAAAAGTGAGTTTGGGGAAAAAGCTGTTGAAAAGATCCAGCCGAGAACCCCAGATGGGGTTTGATGCGCCTCGGATGTCTATGGAGGCCATGGACACCCCAGAGCTCAGGGCCATTTTTTAAATCCATGTCCCCCTTGCCTTGAGCAGCAGACCACACAGAAATGGGTTCTTGGGAATGAGGAGCAGTTGTAGTGGGGCCCAGACAAGGAAGCTGCCCATGTCTGGCGTCTGTGTAGTCCCTCTGTGGCATGTGAGTCCCAGGGAGGATGGGAGGGCAGGAGTTTCCTCCACATGAGCACTGGCACACTGGAGCTGCTGGGCCTGAACACTCTCACCGACCTCCTCAGCTTCCCTGCTCCAGGCTGGCAAAGGCAGGGCCAGATCCCGTTACAAGGCTTGCTTGGGTTCTTTGCTGGTGGGTAACACCATGGTTTTCATGGATAGAGGGCAGAATCTAACTGTCCACTAGCATCGAAGTTGAGGGTTCAGTACAAGGAATCTGAGTGTGCCATGGGTCCTTGGCAGAGGGCAAGCCCAGCCCCAGGCCTACGTGCCATCCTTGAGGAGCTCAGTGTGGACGGTGGGAAGAGTCTTCACATGAGAAGGGAGCCATGGAGCCGGAGCCTGACAGAGCTTTGCTTTGCTTCTATGGTTCCTATCTCACGGTGTGGCCACACTCAGCACTCACTATTGCTGGTTTCTCTTCTGGACCAGAGCTTATTTTGGTTCACGCTGAACTTCTTTGAGCCGAAGTGTTGATGACGTTACAGAAAGTTTCCTTTTTTTCGGTATTCCTTTTTGCTCACTGTCTACAAATACACTAGAAACCCAAGAAAACAGATGACTTGCCTCCTCCGTGAGTCAGGGAACTGGTCCAAGGTGACTTCACTGCCTCAAATTTTCAGACTGTGGTTTCCCTATCCCAGCAGGCTTTGGTTCGAATCTTCCAGAATTGCCCGCCCCCCATGTGACTCTGGGCACCTTGTACATTGATTACCCTTCCCCCATTCCCATCTAAGCCAGTGAGAAGGAGTCCTCAGAGCCATGTGGCAAACGCACATTACCACCTGGATTAGTGACTTTTCCTTACTGCTGTGAGAAGATATGGAGAGAGCAGTACCTTAAGGAGGAAGGACTTGCCTTGCTCAGGATTGGAGAGGGTACAGCCCATGGCAGAGAAGGCATATAGGACTTCTCAATGTTAGGACTACGTGACTGGGACGCCTCCCATCTCAGTAGACATGGAAGCAGAGGGGGACTCAGGGAGGAACCAGGCCAGGCTATGCAACCCATAAACCCAGCTCTACAGCCTTATATATAACCCTGTGTCTGCCAGCTGGGCCCTGTGTCCAAACGGTTCTACAGCCTGCCAAAAATGGCACCACCAACCGAGGACCAAATATTCCAACACACAAGCCTGTAGGGGTGTCTTCTCACATCGAACCCTTAACACCAACACAAGACAACTCTTAGGAGAAACAGACACATATTCAGACTGTGGAAGAGCTTTTTCTGATGTTATGCATAGCTACCCATTTTATTTTACAAAAGATTCCTGGTTGGGTCGGAGGCTCATGGGCAGGTGTACCTTGAACACTGAATAGTGGAGGGCCCAGAGTCTGGCTGGCTGTACTGGGGCCTATGTTGCACTATGTTTGGACTGCATGGAGCATATATTACTTGTGGTTGGAAGAGGTCTGGGCCCCAGAGAGTGGGAAGAACAATGCAGGACCTTTGGGGTTTTCCACTGAGCTTAGAAATACTTGAGTGGTTTGGTCCTCTTGAATTTCCCTCATTTCCTTGAAGGCCAAGATGGAACCTAGCTCTTTTACTACTGCAAAACCTTCGAGAGGATCCAAGTCCTCTAATAGCATCTCCGTGAACCCCGTGGTGTTTCCCCACTTTGATACTCACTAAGACACCCCCCCCCTTTCTAATCCATACCAGGCTTGTCTAGAATTGGCAATCGGTCTGATAAGTAGTTAAGATGCCAGAGCCATTCTCTGGCCAGCCAGATGCAGGGACAGGGGTGCTCTTGTGGCCTGCCCCCGGCCCCCTACCTCTAGTACATTATGACAGGACACAAAACTGGTTTGGGCATGTGCAGGCTCACATGGCTCTTCCTGGGGTTGTCTTCCAGTACCCTAGTAAGTCGTGTGTGTGTGTGTGTGTGTGTGTGTGTGTGTGTGTGTGTGTGTGTGTGTGTTGGGTGGGGTCTGTGAGTTTATCTCCTCTGCTGAGTGGGCCGGTCTCTTTCATGCAGCAACTTGCCTTGTCAACGTGGGCTTGGTTTCTGCAGTCTCCCGTCGGTATCTCTGTCCTCGCCCTGCTCTTCCTGCTCTCCTTCCACCCCGTTCCACCATCAGCAGCTCCTTGTGTGGCTCCTCACTGCTCTGCCTGAAGAACAGCCTTCTCTACCCGTGAGCCGCGGCCCCTGAGCCTTCCACTTTCCACTTCCGCTCGCGAGTTTCATGACCGAGGAACTGGAATTCTCTCTCTTGCACACAGGTCGAGGGTCCCAACTCTCCAAACATTCAAAAATCCAAAACTTGGACACTGAAGAGACCAATGCCACAAGTGGAAAATTCCACACCTGACCTCATATGATGGATGATAGTCCAAACATAGTCTCACTAAAATATGCTGTATAGAATTACCTTCGGGCTGTGTGCATAAGGCATCCATGAAACAAAAATTAATTTCATGTTAAGACTTGAGTTCTATTTCTAAGATCTATCATTGTGCTTATGCAAATATTCAAAAAAATCAGAAAACAAAGAGAAAGAAATCCAACCTACTTCTGGGCCCACACATTTTGCATCAGGGATACTCAGTCTCGTGTAGTGTCTTCAGGTTTTTAATCAGTTAACCTGTGTGTTCGTTTCATAAACACTGAGCTAAACACCTGTTACATGCTAAACATTCCTGCTGGGCGAGATCCATGCCTGTTGGAGGTGGAGTGGAGGTGTCGCTGGTCAGATCACAGAGCGCAGAGACTGTAGGGAGGCCCTGGAGGGCAGGGCCATGGTGTCATGGGCAGGTAGGGAGGGGTATGCCTGCCCCAGGACTTCTCAGCCAAGGCTCATCTGTGAGGGCTCCGTGGAAGAGGGGAGCTTTGGGCCAGATCTTCACCACTGAGTTGGACTTCAGTAGCTGGCCGCCGAAGGAACAAAAATTCAAACTTGAAACCTGTGTTATCAATGGCCAAGAGACCCGAGAGGACGAGGCAGGACTGGGAAATGGTGAGTGGGTCTGTGTCACCAGCACCTGGGGGCAGGGCTGGCAGTGTGCTATAGAGCAGGCATTGAACATTCAGGCCAGCACAGACCAAATTTTGCGGTGAGACATTCCAAGGCTATTAAAATAGCCTGTGGATGACAAGAGACCTTGCCAGACCAGACCTTTTGAAGGGAACATTAACAGATCTAGGTATCAAGACATAGCCCCCATGACAAGGACCCATTGTGTCTCTCCTGCTGAAGGGCTCTTTCCCTCCCTGTACCTGGAAGGTCACCTCCTTGTCTGTCACCTTGCTTTCAGCATCTACACAGGCTTTGTTTATGTGTTTGTTTGGGACGTGGTCTCAATATGAAGTAGCTTTGCCTGGCCTGGGAAGCTTAGAGCTCCACCTGCCTCTGCCTCCCAAGTACTGGGATTAAAGGCAAGCCACCTGCTGGGCTCAGCACAGCCTTTAAAAGGGAAATGAAGCAGCTCACAGAGGCGCAGGTGTAGTCTTGGTAACTCAGAAAGCTGATGTGAGAGACTGAACTAAGACCGTATAGTTCCACACCATAGTAAGATCTGGTCTGTTACAAAAAAAATCTGAAAAGAAAAAATAAATGAAGTGGAGGAAGAAATTTCACCAGTTTCTACCCTTCCCCGCGCGGAGGACCTGAACACCAGCTGACTGTGAGTTCAGTGTTCTGCGCCCTGGGAAATGCTGGCCTGAGGGTATGGACAGTGGAGGTTGGGTGGAGGGATGTGCCAGGATCAGTGGGACAGCAGCATGGCCCTGACAGATCTAGACTTGGTTCCTACCTCCGGGCCTCCAGGAAGTCTTGGGGGATCTGGTGCTTGGCTTTCTGATCTGTCAAGTTTGCGGTGAGGACTCACGACATCTCCAGGAAAACAAATGAAACCATTGGCCAGGATTTCATCTCCAAAGAGTCAGACCTGAGAGCCCGTGATGTGGCTGCTTTTCCCCACGGACTCATTCTCCTGTCCTCCGCTGTGGAAGGAGCTCCTGCCTCCGACATGGGTTTTCAGATCCCAGGGCACATCTGTAATGTCCTGCAGCTGCAGGTGATCCCCCTCCTCCACACAGAGCGAAGGGTGCTTTTTGAACAGGAATGTAGGCGAGTCAGTGGAGCCCGCTAGCCTGCTGTGGCTTATAGACCAGTATTTCCCTCCTGGGAGCCTCAGGCAAGCTGGCTGGTAAGGGTTTGGCAAAATGAGTCACAGCGGGCAGGAGCATTTGTTTCTCTCTCTCGGAGGACCCACATTCAATTCTCAGCACCCACTTGGAGAATCACAACCACTTACAACTCCAGTCCCAGGGGGTCTGACGCCCTCTTCTGACTTCCTTTTAAAACAAAGGAGTTCAGGGAGATGGAGGCGATGTTGGGAACATAGATGTTGTAAAGATGCTCGGTGCTTGATTTTTATGACTGCTGGTCCTCCTTCATCCTGTCCTTGGGCAGGTGGCCTTGGCATTTTCTCAGATGGAGAAAAGAATGCGGGTGTGATGTGTTGCCCAACTCGGCTTTAGAATTGGGACTCTAAACCAGCTAGAGCTTGGATTAGTTCCATACCCACGTACCCTCCAACCACTCCCCCCCACGCGCCCCCTCCCCCAACCCCCATTTCAGATGATTCACTACACAGCTGCCAGAGGGCCTCTGAAGTCACAGGCAAGGCGCATAGTAGGGTGGAGCAAACGGGTTCTTGTTACACGGACATGGGTTCAAATCTTAGTTCCGCCCCTGATGAGTCTGTGGCCCCCTTGAGCTTTTACTGTTTCCTTAGTGAATTGGACTGGTTTTAATCCTTTGCCATCACCACTTTATTGGGCTGTTCTGAGCACTGAGGGAAATTACATCTGCAAAAAAGCGCTTCCTCGGTGCTGTAGACGTTAACGGGGAGTGGAGAGGTGAGGAGAGGCCGGCTGCAGGATCGGGACTCCTTCCCCCTCCTCTCTGCCTGTCTCTTCTTCCAGCCAGCGTTGCAGTGTGTAAGGAACACATGACAGCTGGCAGGGCTAGCTGCTCCTCTGGGGCCTGGCTTGCCTCAGAGTCCCACAGTAGGGTGGGGGAAGAAGGTAGGCAGGAGGGCTGGGGCCGACAGACCTGTCTTCTGCAGAACTGTTTGCGATAGCATAATGTGTCAGCCACCCACTGTGGGAGGTGGCAGTGAGGTCAGACACCGTCAGGCTGTCCTTGTAAATATACACCCTCTCCTGAGGCGGAACTTACAAGTGACCTGAGGTGGGGGAACAAAAGTGAGAGGCGTCTTGACGCTTGGGTGCTGCCCTGCCTGCTTCCCACTCCACTTTTTAGTTTTCACAACTGCTCCCAAGGGAGAGTCGGGCTTTATAAAGGGGTCCCTCCGAAGGGGATGGTCCGCCTACAGCATCTCTACATAGTAAACACATTGAATTCCATGGAAACTGATTTGCTAACAATGTAATGACTACTATAGCTAATTCTTCTTCTACCCTGCACTGGAAGTATTATTATTACTGCCATGCCCACTGTACACATGACATAACTAAAGCTCACAGTAATTAGGTGGCTTGGCCCAAGGCACGCCGCAGAGGACAGGAAGTGCTGGGGCTTAGATACAAATTTCTGTCCGCATGGTTCCCAACCCTCCCCTGGCCTTGCCATGATAAGCTTCACTGTGAGTGCACACAAGTGTCTTTGAGTTGTCCCTGTTTCCAAGAACCAGACCTGCTCGCTGACTGATCCGCACGCTTTCCTAGCCCTCTTGGACCACTTCGATTAAACACTCGCCAGGTGGATCCGGTCTGAGCTGCACTTTGGAAAAAACGTTGGAGGCTTTACTGAATCTCTGCCAGATTTCACTCCTAAGCTGCTTAGGTCAGAAACCCTGGGAGAGGGACACAGCAACAAGTCCCAGGTGATGCTGATGCGTGGCCAAGGTTAGGAACCACCTCTCTGCCCATCTCATTGGAGCTTGCTCATGGACATGGGCGCTACCTGGGGTCCCTAAGGAAGCTGAGATGTTTTTCAGCCCACTGTGTCCAGAGAACCCTGCATCTGACTTTTCATTTACGAGCATCATTCATTCTATACGCAACATAGAATCCTAGCATGGGTGTCTAAGATGGACTCTTGAATACAGACATTTATCTGTTTTTGAGACAATCTCCTGAAGGCCCAGGGACAGGCTCTGCTGTGTCTGGAGGGCTTCAAGGCAGTGGGGCGGCCTGGCCTCAAACTCGGTGTGTAGCTAAGGATAATCTTCAGCTGCCTCCATCTCCTGAACGCTAAGATTAGGTGCATGCTACCATGCCCTGCTACCATGCATTTATGGAGATGGGACAAATGCCCGAGAGTTGCAAATTATGTTCTTCAGATCGCTAAAATGATGGGCAAATGGACCTGTATCGCTCACTTTCAGTGCTCAGGCCGAGGTATGTAAATGTGGTAGATGGAAAAGGAGAAAGCCCAACTCCCCAATCCATACCATGCAAAAATATGTAAACTGGTTTTTCTCTTTATTTATATTTAATATTGGAATCAAACCTTTTACCTTGATGCAGGTGTTTTTCTATAGGCTGTAGGCAGTTACAGAAAGCAGCCCAGCATCTGGCTAGCCTGGGCTGGATTTGGGGTGTGGTTGTACTAGAGTTTCTAGACTTCCCAACTCTGTCCCAGCTCAGGAAATGGATGGGAAGCTCTTTTGTGTAATGACAGGTATGGAGTGTGTACCCTAAGTATCAATTCCTTTCTCTTTCTTCTTTGAACCTTTTGAAGGATGGTAATGTCTGTAGTAGACGACTAGTTGGCTGGTGTGCAAGTAATGAGGTGCCTACCGCTCCTTAGGGTAGAAGGCTGAGTCAGGTGGGACAGTGGGGGTCTCTCCAGGAACCTGCCGCAGTGCCTGTGGGCTGGGTGCCCGGTACCGGTGTCTGAGACATTGACACGATGAGGGGAGGTGAGCTCAGCAAAGCCCTCAGCTAAATGTCCACACGGTGTGGGTGGAGATTTCACCAGTTCTCAAGAATCTGGCAGGCACAGGGAGTTGACCTCAGAGGCTGACCACTTGGTTATCTGGGGACTTTTTTGGCACTATGAAACAATACAGCTGCACCTGCACAAGGCCTGAGCACCCTGGGGGGGGTGGGGGGGGAATGGGGGGGTGGAGATGTCTTGCATTCACATCGAACTGTTTCACTTGCTCACCCCAGGGACAGGCTCTGCTGTATCTAGAGGTTTCGAGGCAAGGGGGCGGATAGATTCTCCCGGTGGACGACGAAGTCGCTTTACATTGTGTCTGGGCCAGCAGAAGTACGTAGGCTCAGTTCCACAGTCTGGACTTGGCTTTGGCTTCAGCTAAACTGCGTCCCGACTCTTGACAAATTCCTGTGACAGCCGTCTGTCTCTGTGCGCCTGCCCTTGCTGGGAAAGGCGGGTCCTCTTCATTCCTTCCTCTCTGTCCTGTGGAGCCATTGCTCTCCTGAAGTCCCCCGACTGTTTAGCATTCACTCTCCTGTTCGTAAAAGGGATTTCTGTTCCTTCTATTTGTGGCCACAGACATTCCTACCTCCCACCTCTCCCTCCAAACCGAGTTAGACTCGGTGCTGCCTTTCAGGAAGGCAGACTGGCTTCAGGAAGCCTAGCGCTATCTCAGGGTCTCAGGAACTCAGGCCTCCAGCTAACTCTGCTCTGGCCCTCCCTCCTCGGCGATGCCCTCCCTCCTTCCTGCCCACCCCTTAGTGCTGGCCCCGCCTTCTGCCCCGCCCCTCACGCGCTTGGCCCTTCCCGCGGAGCACGGCGTCATGGAAAGGCAGGGTGGAGCCACGTCCTGGGCACCCTGGGCTCTCAGCTCCCGCCCTCCCTCCGTGAGGATGGGATGTGCCACCCTGGAGCGGTCCCTAGCGGCCTGAGGGCTCTGCTGACTCTGGGGCTGATGGCCTCTGTGAACAGGTCCAAGGCGCAGACATCAGTTAAGAGGCCACAGAGGTGTTCCCCTCTTCTTCCCTGCACGGCGTTCTCAGGATCCTTCTCATATTTTCTCTCTGGCTGAGAAGGAGGCCTTTAACACTGGTAAAAAGGGGCTTTCAGAAGTCGGACACTTTCTTGGCTCTTCCCTGTGAAATGCAATTTAAAACAGTAACCTTTAGCTCCTATTTTTTTTAAACATTCATGTTTGTTGTGGATTAATTCAGAAAATGAAATAAAATCCCCTCGTAGTTGCCTTGTTAGGCTTTTTTCCTAAGCATCGCTTGCTTTTATTACTATTCCAATGCAGTTTTGAGTATAGCCTTGAGTTAATCTGATAAAGAAATATGTCCATCTCTTATCCCCCTCCCCCCAAAAAAAAACCACCAATTGAAAGGAGACATAGAACACTAAGGTTATTCCTCACAAATCATCCCAACCGCTGGATCTCAGAGACCCTCGGTGTCTTTGCTTTTTTTTTTTTTTTTTTTTTGGTTTTTTGAGACAGGGTTTCTCTGTGTAGCTTTGCGCCTTTCCTGGAACTCACTTGGTAGCCCAGGCTGGCCTTGAACTCACAGAGATCCGCCTGGCTCTGCCTCCCGAGTGCTGGGATTAAAGGCGTGCGCCACCACCGCCCGGCCCGGTGTCTTTGCTTTTGTGTGGTGATTCTGTAATCTTCCCCGGTTCTGCGTGGAGGCTGAGATCCAGGACACTGTGAGACCAGGTTAGCTCCCCTGCAAACTCCAAGAGCATAAACCACCAGACTTGAAGGAGGTCAAAGGCAGCAAGGGCATGAGGTGCACAGGAGACAGCTGGCACTCTGGGAAAGAGAGAGTCTTCTTTGGAGTTTGCAGACATTTTAATTTCCACAAATGGAGAGGTCACCCCTGGAGCAAACAACATGAAGATAAGATGTTGAGAGGAATGATCACGGCTTTGGAAAGGGACCGAGGCAGCAATCTCTGGAGAAAGTGGCTGGGGACTCCCACAGGCAGCCTTTCCCATGCTGGCTTACCCTCGAAGTAATGTTTGCTAGGGCTAGGTCCCTGTGATGCCCCTCTTCCTGCAGCCTGGCTGAGAGTGTGTTGATTGACACCTGTGGGTGCTTCTGGGGAGGCCTCACTCTACACACAGGAAACCACCTTCTGGGTAACAGAAGGGCTTAGAATGAGTCTCCTGAGCACAGGCCTCACCAAAGCCCTAGGGTTTTTTGTTTGGTTGGTTGGTTTTTTTTTTTTTTTTACAAATAGGCAAAGAATGGAGCTAGGCTGGTGGCTCATGTCTGTAAACCCAACACTTGGGATGCTGAAGCAGAAGGATTGTCTGTGCTATGGAGTAAGTTTTGGGCTAGCCCGGGCTACAGAGTGAGCCGGTTTCAAAAACATAATACCCAAATAACAACAACAAAAGTATAAGTAAATGGAACTGGAGCTGGGGGGTGGATCTCAGTGGTAGAATGCTTGCCTAGCATGCGTCAGTCCTTGGGTTGGCCCCCAACACCACCACCACCTCCCACGTATTGAATCCACTGTTTGTCTCCCAGACCAAGATTGGTCATGATAATAATAATAATAATGAACATTTTTGTGTCATGGACTGCTAGACACTTTTCCTATTAATTGTCCATGTCCCAAGCTCATGTTACAGATGTAGAAACCCATAGGGGGTACACACAGGTTGGCTTGGAGTTGCACAGGACTAGGGAAGGCATGGCCAGAATGAATATGACGCTGTAGTGTAGAGACCAGTCCCTAGCCTTTCTTCTGCTTTGGGCTACTCCGCTTCCTGCTGGGACTCAGGCCTTGCCCTGGGTTGGGCAGCGCACTGTGAGGCCTGCAGCCCTCTGTAATAAATGTGATTCTCTTCCCCACGGAGTCGGAGGCCAGTGTCTCCAAACACTGAATAGAACAGTATCCTTGATTCTGTCTTACCCGCTCCTGGTAGCTGACTTCTGTGGAATCTTATTTGACTTTCTCTGGGCCACTCTGTCCTAGTTAGTGAATAAATGTCGCTTACTTGTTGGTTCCTTTGCAGAATCTTTTCATACCGTAAGATGTGTGACCAGCGGGCATGTTCTGGAGTTGAACAAATCTTCCTAAATCTAGACTCTACTACTGACCAGCAATATTTTTTTTAAAGAATTCCTTCTTCTTTTTTTATATATAAAAGGTGTTATATTAAAAAAAAAACATAGGTGTTGCATAGTATCTCATAGATTGCATATCTGTTATAGCAGGGGTGTGTGTGTGTGTGTGTGTGTGTGTGTGTGCATGTGTGTGTGTGTGTGTGTAGAGGTGACAGTCCTCTGCCTTCCATCCTTATCCACTGAATCAGCATATGCCACGCTCTTCCGTTGGACAAATTACTTCGGCTCTCCATTGCTTCTCACCTGTAACACAAGGATGTCCCCCTACTTTTCACGGGAATGCGTGGAACAGGACTGCATCAATGGTAGCCGTCCTTTGGAGGGAGTTAAGCGCATTGGGACTGCAGTCCAGGGCTACGGTAAATTGCATCTTTGTCACAGAAGGAGGGAGGGGGGAGGAAGGGAGGGCTTCTCCAGTTTTCTACTTACTCTGTTTCTCTAGGCCGCTCCAGCTTTGCTGCTGCGGTTCCACACCCAGAGGCCTCGGGTGACTGAGCTGGGCCTAGCTGTGCAGGGGTACACCTCGAGCCACATACAGGGTGAACTTTGAAGTTTAGGTGTGTCTGAGGTTAGCAAGCTGAGGGGAAAGGCTGTTGGAAACCGTCCCCTGCTCTCTTTTCTCTAGAGGAAACCTCAGGTAGTTCCACCTGCCTCTTTCTCCCGCACATGCTCCTCCTCCTCCTGCCTCCTTCCCCCTTGACACAAAGGGGTGTCCCCAAGCTGATGGCATCTTGCCTGGGTTGCTAATAATAGAGAAGGGTGCATCTGCCAGGAGCTGAAGCAGAGCTGTCCCAACTCTGCTCTTTCACGCCAATCCTGGCACAGTCTAGTAGGCTGGGCTGGTAAATACCCTTGTGAGCAGAATAAGTCTTTGTGTGTCCTGGAAACTCTTTTCTGTCTCCTTCCTGGGGGGTCACGCCATCTGAGGGAAGGTTGATGGCGATGTCTTTGTCCTTAAGATCTTGGCTAAACAGCATTTGACGTAGCTCTAGGCTTCCACCCCAGCACCCAGCTGGAGTGGGCATGTTGCTGACTACAGAGCCAGTTGCCAGGGTGGGAAGAGGATTCTAGGAGATGACCTTTTAATTCTCAACTAAAAGGCAGCATGGTAAGGTTGTCTATGTTCTTTTCAGGGCTCAAAACCCAAAATAAGCGAAAAGAGACAAGGGAAAGAGTTCTCTCTTCATGTTAAGCTTAAGGCTGCCTGAATCAACAGGTTATTTATGTGCCTTGCTTGGAGATGCTGGTTTAGAAATCGAGGACACTTCTGGGTACCTACACTGGCTTCTCCACCCCTCCCCTTTGGCTTTTTCTGAGATGGAGTCTCACTGTAGACCAAGCTGGCCTCTATCCACCATCTTCCTTTATCAGCTTTCTGAATGCCAAGATTACAGATGCACGCCCAGTACCCCAAATTCCTTTTAAGTCAAGGTCTGTTATAAATCCCTTAACAAATCAGAATAAAATACTCCCGGGTTTCTGGACTCTTCTCAAGGCTATTTTCTAGATCGTGGGGACGTGAACTTGGAGGATGTCTTGTGGTTTGTAAAGCACTTTCACGTCTGTTTCCTCGCTCCGTTACCATAATAACCTGGGACTGGGGCAGGGCTTGTCTGTTATCCCTCTTTTGCAGATGAGGAAGCCCAGGTTGTCTGAAGGCTGAGCTGTTTCTCAGGTCACCAAGCAGGGGGAGCATGTGGGAAGGGCCATAGTGCCCCACCTCCAACTGAAGCAGCAGGGTGGTGGCCCAGACCTAAGATCCCTTTGAACCATTGTATTAAAAGAACTTAGAAGCATCCTGTGAGTATCAGGGCCTGTGGGCAGTGGTTTATACAAACTGCCACTCTTTGTTTCCCTAGAATTATCAAGTAATATTGAAACCAAGATGGCTGGCTCGCTGTGCCATTGCCTAGCCTGTACAGTGCTAAAGGGAAATGAGGTAGGATGGGGTGTCTGTGATTATGCTTTTGGATTGCTTTAACCGTCGGAATCACCCTGCAGGGAATTCTGAGTTAGAAGGCTCTGCATAAGGCACCACACTGCAACCAGATGTTCATTTTACTACATGGAAAATTGGGGCCACTCTGACCCTTTGAGCAGGCAAATTAGTCGTTGAGGATGCAGACTGCCTTTGGATGTAGAGAATGTGGGAGTGGAGCGCTGGGGCTCAGGCTCCTCCCACCTCTGATACTGGACTTGCTGTTCCGTCTTGACACAGTAGGATACTCTAGCAAAACTCTGCAGAAGCGTGGGTACCACTGCAGATGGGGCTCGGGGTGACTGAGGCTGGAGTGGAGAGGAGCTGAGGGCAAGAGTTTGGGAGCCACGTCAGGACTTGGACAGATTTTAAGGTGTGAGAGTTGACACCTAGTAGGTTTAGGCTCCAAGAGCTCCATCTGTTTGCCGCCCTGTAGGATTCTCACAGCAACATGAGCATATAAGCCCACCAGTGATGATTCCCCTCAGTACAGAGGAAGCGGGTGCCAAGAACAACTAGTTCTCCCAGAGTTCCGTGGTTGGGGATGGCCAGGCAGGCACTGGAGCTCAGCTTACCTACCTCTTGTTCAGTGTTCCCTCAAGGACACCACCCGGCCTCCTCCCTTCCTCCTCCCCACAGTTCCCCAGAGGCTCCTGGCCATTCTTTGCCAATGGTAAGGGAAGTCACAATGAGCGCTCTCCCAGAGCTGAAGTGTTTTTGAAAGAGAAAAAAAAAAAAAAAAAAGAAGTGAACTTGTATGTGTCTGTAATCCAGTCCATGCCTGGGGTTGGGGTGACTGGGGCGCAGGGGGGGGGGGGCGGGGGGGGAGCTCTGGTGCAAGTCTTTCCAGGTGTGGCTGCTGCTCTCAGGCTGCTGATGGAAAGTGCTAAGCGTTCCATTTTCCTGTGTCAAGCAAGTATTTCCCCTTGGGGTTACAGCAGCCACTTCCTCCTCAGCACCCAGGGGGCGGGTGGAGCATGAGGTGCTGCAGAGAGCTCCCCGGCTTCCTTTTTTTTTTTTTTTTAAGCTTGTGTCACTAAGCATATACATATCAGGTTCTCTAAAGGACAAGGCTCCTTCCTTCTGGCATAGAGTTTTGACAGTCCCCATCCGTGGCCTTGGAGACAGCAAACCCGAAATGCAGTTCTGAGCTGCCTTGTCCTCTGCTCTGTAGAGAGGGAACAAGCGGGAGTCACCACAGTGGTGACAGTCCTCAGCTATTGAGGGACGCTGCAGCCACGCGCATGTGGGTAAATAGGAAGGTCACAGGCCTGGCGCATCGTCAGGAACGAACCGGAACAGACACTACAATGGCTGTTCTGAATGCGGAATGGGAGCAGAGCCCCACTCAGCGGGCAGGTACTGAGCAAAAGGAGACAAGGAAGGATGGCAAGGAGGTGGGATGCCAGGAGAGGGCGGCTGAGAGACTGAAGGGGTCAAGTTAGTTTTAGATACTTGAAAAACACATCCCTGCTTTCTTTTTTTCTTTTTTTTTGTTTGTTTGTTTTTGTTTTTGTTTTTCGAGACAAGGTTTCTCGCCGCCGCCGCCGCCGCCGCCCGGCACCACATCCCTGCTTTCAAAGAGTCACTTGCTGGTGTGGGACGATGAGAGCCTCTCTGAAACCCACCCTAGTTTCTTAGAGCCTTCAAGCCTGAGGGATTCTGTCACCTGAAAACAGCTGTGGGGTGAAGCTAATCACCCCTGGACAGCTGAAATCAAGTGGAAAATGAAGGAGCTGGGGGCATATATGGCTATAAAGCATCCCCAGCCCCAGCCCCTAAACATGCTGTCACTGAGCCAAAAAAGAGGAAACACGTCAAGACACCCTTTGTGTTTTGCCTTTATTAACCTTTATTCACTGTTCAGTAGAACAATGAACATGAGGGGCAAGAAGCCTCGTCGGCCAAGATCTCTCTGAGGAATAGGTGGGAGTTTCCTCTAGCTCTCTGCTGTCAGAGACATTTGCAAGACATTCAGATATAGACATCTACGCTCATCATGCTTCCTACTCTGTCTGGGTAGATAATAAAGCAGAAAGGCCAAGAAATGTAAATATCATGTGTGTGTGTGTGTGTGTGTGTGTGTGTGTGTGTGTGTGTGTGTGTGTGTGTTGATCAGCACAATAGTGTATGCACCTATACTATAGATACATGTACATGCTCCGTACGATATCTGTTCTGCAGCATGCATCTATACTGATAGTGGATACTAGTAGTGGATTAGCTACTTTCTCATTGGTGTGGCAAAATGCATCATGAAAGCAGCTTAAGGAAGAGAAGGTTTTCTTTGGCTCACAGTTCAAGGGGAGGGGGAGGTCATGGCAGCCGGAGAGGGAGACAGTTGGTCACCTTGCAGCCACAGTCACAAAGCAGAAGGAGGTGAATGCTAGTGCTCATCTGTCCTTCTTTTTATTCAGTATGGAACCCCAGCCCATGGTGTGGTGTGCTCCCCACATTTGGGATGGGACTTCTCACTTCAGTTAACCCAGTTTATGAGCTTCCTCATAGACACGCCCAGAGGTTTGTCTCTTCGGTTAAGTTGATAATCAATATTTACCATCACAAAAAGATACTATGTCTGACCCTGCATCATTCTTACATGTAAGTGTGTATTTCATGTTGATGCTGCTCAGTCTTCAGAATGCATCGATACTGTGTCTGTTTCATACACTCTACTCTGTATCCAGAGGCTTCCATACAGTTACAGAATTTCCAAGGATCTCATTATAGGTGAGAGCACAAATAATTGTGTACAAGTCCACTTTTCCTCAGAAACTTCTCGACATTGTATAGTTTCTCAATATCACTCTTACCATAGGTTAGTGCTTGGCTAGGCTAGTTTTTGGTCTTTAGCCCAACAGGTTCCTTGTACTAACTCTCTTTAAATCGTCTCCACTCCTAAGCAGGATAGAACTTTTGAACCATGATCCAGTTCGTCTGTTATAGACTGGACTTGGTAGAAGAATGTCATTGTGTGCTTGATACAATGTAAAACATGCTAACGGATGACGGCTTTGAAGGGCCACAATTCTTGGTGTGGCAGGCTTTTTAAAATTTTGTTTCTAATGACTAGAATTGGGGTATAGGAGCCAAGTACAGGTCCTCTCCATCTAGGCCCTGCAGATCTGCTCAAGGTCACAGCTGTCTTGGGGGCTGCTGTCAGGAAACGATGAGGTTGTCACACCAGCCAGGTGAGCCCGGGACCCATCATTGAGGTCCCCTCTCCTAAGGCAAGACCCAGACTCATCCCTGCATCTGGTGTGGTGTCGCCATGCTGTCGATTCTTATTTCTAGTGCAAAGAGGTATGTCCCTTTCCCTGCTGATGGCAGGAACCTTGTCTCAGTAGAGACCGTATGTACCTCCTTGTTGGAGTGGAACTTCAAAGGAGCTGTGGCCCTTCACACACACTGAAAGACATTCTTAGCTTAAAGTGGAGAAAGGGAGGTCTCAAAAAATATGTGTATGTATGTGTATATGCATATGTATATGTATATGCATATGTATATGTGCATGTATATGTACATGTGTATGTATATGTATGTGTATATATTCCCCTCTCTCTTGGACAATTACAGCCCCCTCAAATTTGATCTTTGTTACCTTCACCCTTTCTCATCTGCTTTTCCCAGGTCCACTCTACAAAAACCAGTGCAGTTTAGAACACCCCTTGCTTAAAATGTGTGGAGGCTTCCCACCCTGTATAAAACCCACATCTTAAGAATAGCCTGGCCAGGGCGGTGGTGGTGCACGCCTTTAATCCTAGCACTTGAGAGGAAGAGCCAGGCGGATCTTTGTGAGTTCAAGGCCAGCCTGGTCTCCAAAGCGAGTTCCAGGAAAGGTGCAAAGCTACACAGAGAAACCCTGTCTCGAAAAACCAAAAAAAAAAAAGAAGAAGAAGAAGAAGAAGAAGAAGAAGAAGAAGAAGAAGAAGAAGAAGAAGAAGAAGAAGAAGAAGAATAGCCTGGCCGGGCAGTGGTAGGGCACACCTTTAATCCCAGCACTCCTGGGAGGCAGAGGCAAGCGGATCTCTGTGAGTTCAAGGCCAGCCTGGTCTACAGAGTGAGATCCAGGACAGGCACCAAAACTACACAGAGAAACCCTGTCTCAAAAACAAACAAACAAACAAACAAACAAACAAACAAAACCAGCCTGAAAATCTCTGTAGGGACCGACCTGGTTCCGTTCACTCTCCACACACTGTCCCAGCATGCCCAGCTTCAGGACCTCTGCTCACACCCACTGCCTCTGCCTACAGTGTCTTCCCTTCCGCCCAGGCATGGCCCAGCCCCACGATCCCGGCAGAAAAGGGGCTGCAAAGATCACTCCTTCCGCCTTCTGGCCAACCCTGTCCCCATACCTGCCTTCAGCAATCTTCAGAACGCTCGCCACCACCCGACGCGATATTTATCTCTTTCCACCTAGAATGGAAGCTGCTTCAAGGTAGGGACTTTGCTGTGCCCCACACCTAGAACATTAGCACACTCTGAGTATTTTTTTTTTCAACAATAAATGAACGAATCTGTTAGCAATGACTTGTATTGAGGGCTGTTATGAGGCATCATATCTGTAGCACGTGTGAGATCATGGTCCCCGCTCCCAGCGGGTTCATCTGCTCTTCGTGGAGGGTTCTCCTCAATAGGTGTTATCTCCACTACTGTTCTCACTGATTTTGGGTTTTGTTTGTTTTTTAAGATTTATTTTTTAATGTCTATGAGGGTTTTGCCTGCGTGTATGTCTGTGCACAATGTCTGTGTGTCTGGCGCCCTCAGAGGTGGAAAGGGAGCATCAGAGTCCCTGGAACTGGGATTACAGATGGTGTGAGTCTCCATGTGGGAGCTGGGAACTGAACCCAAGTCCTCTGCAAGAGCAACAAGCACTCTTAACTGCTCAGCCATTTCTCTATCCTCCTGGCTCGGTTTTTAATACTAGGAAGGCCCCCACCAAACTATTATATCCATCTGCCATCAGATTGGCCCCTCATTAATGTTCCTAGGTTTCTGTAGTTCCCTGGAGTTCTCACAGAACCATCATCCTATGCAGGGAACAGGGTTGGTCTTGACCTTGTGGGACCAAGACAGAGGGAAAGGAAATCCTGTGTGTCTCTCAGACGAGAAAAAACTAGGTGGGTAAACTAGTGCTGCAGCCCGCTCCTGTGACCTCTCTCTCTCTCTCTCTCTCTCTCTCTCTCTCTCTCTCTCTCTCTCTCTCTCTCTTTCTCTCTCTCTCCCTCTCTCTCTGTCTCTCTCTCTCTCTTTTTCTCTCTGTGTGTGTCTCTGTCTCTCTGTCTCTCTGTCTCTCTCTCTCTCTCTCTCTCTCTCTCTCTCTCTCTCTCTCTCTCGTGTGTGTGTGTGTGTGTGTGTGTGTGTGTAAACATACATATATACATATATATTTAATTGTAAAAAAAATTAGCTGTATAGAAACTTCAAATAAATTAAAAGAAAGTAGGGGCAGAGAGATGGCTTACTGGTTAAGAGCACTTTCTGTTTTTGCTGAGGACCCAGGCTCAGTTCTCAGCACCAACATGACAGCTCATAACTGTATGTAACTCCAGTTCCAAGGAACCTAGTACCTTCTGACTTCCAAGAGCACCAGGAAGGCACACAGTGTGCATACATACACACAGGAAAAACATCCGTACACATGAATAAAAATAAAGTCTGTCATTGTAATGCTGCCATCATAAATGAACACAGACTCTGTTGATGATGATGATGATGATGATGATTTGAGGCAGGGTCTCACTATGGCACCCTGGCTGCCTGCAACTCATTGTCTAGACCAGGCTGCCCTCAAACTTACAGTGTTGCCATACCTGGCTTCTGTTACTTATTAATCTGTCGGTTTATATTCCATCTTACTCAGGAATGGTATGAGGAAGACTGACAGCTTATTTGCATGCAGTACAATAGAATATAAGAAATAGAAATCAGAGCAAAGAGTCAGAGTTTATTGGGGTCAGTGTAAGATCACAGTGCAGAAATGTGTACTTACCATAACCACTCTTACCAATGGCTGTATTTCTTTGCAGCTTTTTAAAGTAGGTCCATTTGGGGATAGGGCATGTAGTTCAGTGGTAGAGCATGCCTCTAACATAACTAAGACCCTAGATGTGAATGCCAACGCTGCAAAAAGAAACATTGTGCACAGTTTTATGGCTTGGCCTCCTTCCTGCCTCCCACCAGCTTAGTATTATAGGAAGAACTTTCATGTAGCTTTTTTGTCTTTATAGTTGAGGACCAAATGATCAATTAGGTCAGTGATCAATTAAATCCTGTGCGGATGTACCCCACAGTTATTTAATCATTCCTCCATTGTTGGATGCTGGGTTATTTTCAATACTATTGTTACTAGAAACAATGGCTTCATTAACATTTTTGTGCTTGTAACTTTTTCCATATTTTAGAGTGTTTCCTTAAGTAGATTTCCAGAGGTAAAAATAAGTGAATGAAAGGTTGAGACATTTTTAGAGCCCTAGAAACATATTCCTGGTCTGTTTTTTCCAGAAGATCACATGCATTTTGGGAGCACATCTCAACAGTGTGTCGGCCTGTGTTCCTCTATAGTCTTGTTCGCAGAGTTCATCTTCATTATTTTTTAACCTTTTCACGATTTGATAGACAGATGGTATATTATTTTCATTATGTGTGTGTGTGTATATGTGTGTATGTGTGTGTGTGTATGTGTGTGTGTATATATGTGTGTGTGTGTGTGTGTGTGTGTTGTGTTATACATATGTTGCTAGGTTGTCTGTTAGCACCCTGCAGTTTTGTTTGAGTCCTTTATATTCAAAATCTGTTGCCTTCAACCATAATGTGTTTTATACAAGTTTTTCTCCAACTTATTTGACTTATCCTTTTGACACTTGGGCAGTTTTACATTTTAAATAGTCAGAGTTCTTGGCCATTTTCTTTTTTTTTTTTTTTTTGGTTTTTTGAGAAAGGGTTTCTGAGTAGCTTTGCGCCTCTCCTGGAACTCACTTGGTAGCCCAGGCTGGCCTCGAACTCACAGAGATCCACCTGGCTCTGCCTCCTGAGTGCTGGGATTAAAGGCGTGCGCCACCACCGCCCGGCGGCCATTTTCTGTGTCACTTACAGACAGTAGTCCAAGTTCCTTAGCATGGTGGTGGGGCCTTGGATGATTTTTGCTTAGCTATTCCAGACGATTTGCCTCTTTCCCTAACTTTCTTGTCAGAAGTGGCCAGCGGTGTTCCTAGCCTATCTGGCTCTAGAGGCAGATTAAAAAAGAACAACAGAGCCAGGCAGTGGTAGCGCACACCTTTAATCCCAGCACTCGGGAGGCAGAGGCAGGCAGATCTCTGTGAGTTGAGGCAGTGAGTTCTAGGACAACCAGGCAGATCTCTGTGAGTTGAGGCAGTGAGTTCTAGGACAACCAGGACTACACACAGAAACCCTGTCTCAAAAAAACAACAACAATAAAAAGCACTCAGAAATTCCTTATCTCTGTAATGACAAAAATTATCTTCAGTAATTAAAGAATGAATAAATTGTAAGAGGAAAGGATTAGAGAAAGTGAAGCTTCTGCTAGTGAATTTTATGTATATGATCATGCACATTTTTAGAAGGCAGAGTTATTAATGGGTCAAACACTTGCTAATTACATTACCTTACTTTGGATACTTGATTACATATTGGTTCTGCTTACATATTGGTTTGTAGCAGTAACAAAAGGAACACTATAGATTTTGTTTCTGAGACTTTTGTAAATTTATCAGATTTCACAAAAATAGATATTCTTTGTATATTGTTGATCTTGCTTTTCTCCGAGTTAGTCAATAGCACTTTTTATTCAGATGCCTGACTAGATGAGAAAAGCTTAGCCTAAAGTCACGAAAATCCCATCACAGTGAATTCCAAAAACTGGAGTACCTTCCTTGTCCTCAGTTCATCAGGATGATCGAATGTCTATGCTATTGATATGGTTTTTGTTTGCTCTGTGTGCCTGTGGATGTGGGGTGTGTGCCAGTGTGTGCATGGGTGGAAGCAAGAAGCTGAAGTTGGGGTGTCTTCTCCATTGGCTTTTCCACCTTAGTCTTTGAGACAGGATCTCAGTGAATCTGGGGTGTGCTGTTTTGGCTGGACTGACTGACCACTGAGCTCTGGGTGTCTGCTGCTGTCCCTCAGCATGTGCTTCTGCCCCTGACTTTTACATGGGGCCCAGAGATCCAAACCCAGAATCTCACGCCTGCATCGCAAACATTTTACCCACTCAGACATGTCCCTAACCACCGTGACCACGCTTTAAACACAAATCAAGACCCTGGGTGGTTCCCCTCAAATGGCGGGATGGAGGCAGTGGGGCTCTGTGTCCATGCCTTTACAACAACTGTGCTTCCAGACTTACAGACTGGGCACTAAGCTCAGGAACATGCAATCACACAGGGTCTGGGGACAAGCTGGCTCACAGTGCGCTCAGCTGATGGAGAATGCTGGTAAGTCTCTCGTGAAACCTGGGGAGTTCCCTCTGTGTAAGTCTGGGGCTGGCTTTATAACCAGAGTTCTCTGAACGAGCGTCCATGTAGAACATGATACTTGTGAGGGACGAGAGGCGTCTCTGTGTGCATTCGATGCTTGTGTGCGTTATTAAAAGTCTGGGGTTAGGGGTGTAGAGCTCAGTTGTAGATATGTGCCACACAGCACTAGGTTTGATCCCTGGTGTTGGGAAGAAAAAAAAAAAAAAGTTAAGCCTGACACAGTGTTTGAGAGTTGGACCAAAGGTTGGGATGTGGGTTGGAATCTGTTGAATTCGGCGTTTTACAGTCCCTGCGGTTTAACCCTCTCTGTCCCGCGGCGCTGTACTGTTTGTGGTTCTGTGTGTGCTCTTCTGTTTCTCCGCTTTTGCTCACGTTTTCTGCAAGCCTGACACCTCCCTTCCTCCTTCCCTCTGACCCATGTTCTGCTCTCCTTCCGCGGCTCTTAAAGATGCAGCAGAAATGCCATCTTTCCCGGAAACTTCCTTTATTTATTCCCCCGCCCTCCGAGAGGAATGCCTCCCTTATCGGCAGCCTGTGACTGTGCTTTCCTTTATAAAGCTGCTTGACATCCTCTGCTGCTTGGGTTACCAGGCCCATGCTTATCCCCTCTCGGCTTCATACTCCCTGGGCTTGAGCCTGAAGCCACAACACAGCAGGGCACCCACAGTGGATATGGTATTGGCTATGCTGGGTAAAATAAGAGCAAACAGAAGGGAGATGACAAACCAGGGCCACTGGACTCCCAGGACAGCAGGGAGGTAGCAAGGCTGTCACTGCCAGAAAGGGGCTGGTGGGACATGGAGAAAGCCCGGTAGCATCAGCTTATTCTCACTTGGCATGGATCTTTCTAAAACCTCGTAGAGGAAGATAGTGCAGGCTAAGAGTAGCTGGCATGGGGGACGAGTGTCTAAACAGGTCCTGCTGTGGAGCTGTGTCTCTAGAAATAAGCCCCTTCCTAGCCTGGGATGCCTTTCTGTCTAGCTCTGCCTGCCCTGATGTTCGTCTTATATCCGGCAGAGCTTGGCGGATCCGGATCCGCCTTTCTCATTTGCCTGGCCCTGGCCTGCCCTGCCCTGGGTCTGTGGGAGAAAGTAGCCCCAGCCTTGATGTCTGCAGCCAGGGACAACACCGAGGTCAGAAAATGCAGATGGTCTGATGGGGCTTGGGACTTCCAGATTAATCCTGGGCTTTTGTCCACCGCTGCCCCTAGGGGCTAGGCTGGTGTCTTAATCTCTACGCCCATGTGGCCATCTCATGCCACATGAGTGGAGATGGAGATGGAGTAGAGTGGAGTTGGAAGCTCTTCCTCTTGTTCTTGGCTCCCAGGAGTGCAGGAGGCATCTTTCTGGTCTAGAAATCTCAGTTTGCATCCAGCCAGACATTTTCAGTCATGGCTGTAGAAACTGAGCAAGGTTCCCTTTCTGTCTTCTCAGCCAGGAGCTAGGGCTCGGGAGGCCCATGGCTACTTAGTTCAACATGTATCATTAGCTCCCAGCTCTGGGAAGGAAGTGTGCTACTAGGGTCTGGGGTCCTGCCCTCAGGAATAGTTGTTGTAGGGAGTGATACTCAGAATATAACCAGACCTCTAAGCAAGCAGAAAAAAAAAGGATGTGGACTATGTGAGGCATGGAGGAATAATCCTGCAAAGGAGAAGCCATTCAGGGGGCACAGTGGGGAATGGACAGGGCCTGGGAAAGTGCGAAGAGCAGGAGTTGAGAAGCATCATTTAACTGATAAATCATTGTCCTCTAGGTGAGGCAGGTGATTGCCAGCAGACGGGCTAGTGTCTTAATCTCTATGCCCAGCCCAGCAGGCAAACGCGAACAGGTCAGTTTTGCAGGGAGAGGGGGTATGGAGGGGAGGAACCCAGGAGAGTCCCCAGACAGAGCTTGGTCTCTGTCTGTGAGGGTTTGGCGAGGCTGGGCTTCATGTAAGACATAGACACACACAGAATGAGTGGGATCCGGTGTCATGGCCCCAGGCCCGGGACAGCAGTGGCACTGGGTGCCTAACCCGGGCACTAGGTGTGCTTGGTAAGCTCCAAAACCACTTTCTGCCCTCCTAGGTGACCTCTGAGGCTTCTGGTGTGTTTCTTCCCCTGCCCCTCCCTGGCTCTGTGTGTGTCTTACTCTCTGTACCCATGTGGCCACATGTCACCCAGCTCACGACACATTCTCAGTTCCTGTAACCCTTCTTTGTCTGTCCCTTCCTCATCCTCCCTATGGAACGAGAGCCACACGTGGTCCATCATTTTCATCTGTTTGCAGATGGAGAAAGAGCCTATGACCATGTTTGAGGTCTGGGGCTTTGTGCTTTCTTTGGGGCATTCATGTTCGGTTGTCTCTTAACACAGATGCTGCCGGGGACCAGGCTGGTGACTGGCAGGTTAAAACTAGGACCTCATCCCAAGCAGCCACTCTTCGGTCCCAGGCTGCCAGGACTGCAGATTCAGTGTGTCTAAGAGGTCATTGGACTTTCATATGAAATGTGATTTTCAAATTTTGGCAACTAATTTAGGAAAAAGGGAAAATTATAGCTGAACAAGGTTAAGTCTGATGGCCACTAGTGAGGAAGCTCTGTCTCATATCACCTGGTTGATTGTCACTAAAGGATCTTCTCCCAGATCTTTGAGCTTCAGGGAGAGTGGCTAGCTGGCTGGCCGGCCTTCATATTAGGGAGAGGGAAGCGGAAGCAGCTTGTGCATATAGCTCAGCTGCCCCCCGTTCCCAGAACACATGCTTTCCATTTTCCTCTTTGGTCATCCTGAATTCTGGAATCCTCTGGCAGTTAGTTTATCCACTTGCTTCCTTTTCCGAAGATTGAAGTGACCTACTACTTGAAAATATTTTCCTCTGCTTGGGTTTTTCCTTGGTGACTTCACTCGGAGACAGATGTGCCTAATAATAACATCAAAAGTTAAGAGGAATAAATCAACCAGCTGGTCTGTTCCCTAGAAGAGATGCTACAGTTCCTAAATATGGGCTCTCCCCAGAGACCTTGAGGGGGCCCAGCTTACCAGACAGGGCTCTGGCCACTGAGAGAGGATGGACGTCCTGGGACACTGTGTTCATCCCTGTGCCATTCTCAGGCTCCATCCAGACTAAAGTTCATAAGCTGTGGCACACACCAACCCCGCCCCGCCCTGGGACAAGCACACTGTCCAGAAAGGCAGCGGGAACACGCTGGCAAGGGCAACCCTCTCTGCCTAGACCCTCAAAGGCAACGTGCCTTTCAGTCCTGACTCAGGGGGCTACACCCAGTCTGCAAAGAACAGTGAGGTCTTTGGTTTGAGATCCTTGACTAGGAGGAGTCCCAGGTCCGCTATCATTCCTTGTCCTCTGGCATTCCAGATGTTTCTAATGACTCACTCACACCCCTCAGTGTTTCAGTCCCCTCGTCGAAGAGAACCAGGAACCTTCTGTAAGCTGTGCAGTCAAGAAGGGGACTCTCGCGTGGGCCAAGTGCAAAGGTCCTTTGGGTAGAAAAATGTAGAGACGCACACGGACATTGCTGCTGTATTTATCGGTTTTGTTCCCTGTCCGTGTCATGGTCTTGAGATGCCTCGTGGTATCTCAACAAACAGATGTTAAGTCTGTAGCCTAAGGGGAAAAGTGATGGAAAGACTGTGGGTGTTCCTGCTCGACTGAGTGGGACACCCCCTCCTTACTTCAGTGGGCAAACAGGTTGCCAGGGTGATGGTTTGAGCCTGATCCCCAGTTACGTCCCCTCGGGGACTCTAACACAGACAGAATACGTCCCTGTTTGCTCCTCTGAAAGAGTGAGGCAAGTATGTTATCTCTGAGATGGCCCTGCGGGATCCTCGCACCACAGGGGAGAGAGGGCTAAGTGAGCACCCACTGCCACCAGCAGGGCCCCAAGTTGACAGATGCAGGAGGAACAGCGGTGAGTCAGACTGTTGATGAAAGTCACACATCCCCATAGACGTCAGGATGACCCGGGCCTCATGTTCTGAGGGTGACGTATCCTGCTCATGCTTGGGGGTTCACTGGTGTGCCTTCGGCAACCCATTTCCTGTGCCTGCAGCAGTCTACACGTGAACAGAAGCATGGCTGCTGAGCTGAGACCGGGAACAGCCAGTCAGGAGAGGGAAACTGGGTGACTCATGGCCCAGTTTGGGAGCTGCAAATCAGCTTCATCGTGCGGGGACAGGCTGCTGAAGTGTCTTCGGAAGGCAGCCGGGGATGGATTTCTGGTTCTCAGCAAGTCTGCGCTACGTTACAGAGTGTCCTTAGCCACAGGCACCTCGGCGCTATCTCTCAGAAATATGAATTGCTTCAGCGTGTCTTGCTTGGAAATAATTTTCTAAATATAGCCCTGTGATCCGCCTGTAAGCCCTTCCTCAAAAGTTTCCTTGTTAGAAATTCCTTAGGTGGGAGTTCCCAGCGCTCAGCCTTTGAGTTAGAATTCTCGTCCTTTCTGCGGGGTCCACCTGTGTCTTCGGGCTTTTGAACTCGTAACCCGAAGGAGTCTCCGTCTCGAGGCTCTGAGTGGTGCAGGAGTGCTGCAGAGGCCGCGGTTCAGGATGAGATTTCCTTCTGCAAGCTGCTTGTGAAAGCAGAGCGAAGGTGACATTTGAGCTCCTTCCGCCTTCTGGGGCGCGCTTCCTTTCAGATGCCTGGCTCTCTAAATGTCATCTTCCAGCCAGGATGAGGCAGCCTGCGTGCACGCACATGCGGCCACCCCAAGAACGTGTGTCCCGCCGCCATGTGGCCTTTTGCGTCAGGAACAGCATAGGTGATCAGAGCAGCCCAGGGGCCCTGGCTTGGGATGGGACTGGACTGCCCGCTTGTGGCCTCTCTGCCCGGCTCCTGGATCTAAATACCCTGTGAATACTCACACGTGCTCTGACATGGCTTAGGTGTCTAGGGCAAAGCCGTTCCTCTGGCAGGGAGGCCTTCCCTCCTACCCCCACCCCCACCCCCATCTCCCTTCCTGGAAAGGTGGGCCTGGTAACGGGGTGGATGAGAAGGATGGCAGGCCTTGCTGCCAACACCTGCCAAAAGCCAGCCTTGAGCTGCCTCTCCTGGGTTTCGTCTCCTGCAGGCCTGTGCTGCTGGGAGCTCAGAGAGCAAACAGAACTTTCGAGAGGCTGAGTGTTCCTGCCTGTAGCAGGCCCCACACAGGCAAAGTTCTATTTTAACTTTGAGAACAAAGTTGTTCTATTGTTGGCTGATGGTATAGCCCAAGTGGTATTTCCACTTTACGGAGATGGAGAAAACTGAAGCTCAGAAAGGTCTGGAGACTTGCCCAGGACCATCAGCTAGGACTAACAGGAGCTGAGTCCAAGTTCATCTGGCTATAAAGTTACATGTTACAAATGACAAAGGAGGCAGCCAGCAGAATGATGCAGACCTGGGACTCTCCACAGGCTTGGCTCTAGAACCTTGGGCAAATTGACTAATCTCTTTGTCTCAGTGTTCACATCTGTTAAATGGGATCATGAGAGCACCTCCGTGACAAGTTGAGATAACCTTAGCATATATTCATTGTACGTATCAAATACTCATTGTTGCATCTGCCTGTCAAAGGCCCTTAATGCACATGAGCTGGTTATTATTGTTTTGCGGCTCTGCCCTACCTTTTCGGAGCCTTAGGCAGAAAAGGAAGAATTGATCACTCTGGCCCCTAAGCCTGTGAAATTCTTCTTAAGAGGTGTGTTAGGAGTGCACCCCACTCACCCTTCTTGGCCGAGAGATCAACCCCTAAGACTGCAGGGTACTCAGCGCAGTGAGGGCCCTCAGTAAATTTCCACCCTCCATGGCTAAGCCTTGTTTTTTTGCATTTAGCAAAGTAAAAATAAAATCTCTGGGGAGACAGAGAGGGAGGGGGCTGGGGAGGGTTGTGGGGACAGCCACAGTGCCTGACTCCCTTTCCCAGACGAAAGCTGAATGTCCTCTGCCTTTTTCCATGAGGAAGTGTCCGGGAGAGGACTGAGCCCCTTTGCTCTTCCTGGCGGCCACTCCCAGGTTCCGACAATTGTTACTTCCCTCTCAGGCCTGATGCAGCCTTTAGAGAGGCCGAGGGGAGCCAGCTCCTGGTGCAGGCCCAGGCTCTGTGTGGTCAGGCATTTCCCCATCTGCTGCCTCCTCCTCTTCACTGCCATTATTTTTAGTTCTGGGAGGAGGAGGAGGAAGAGGAGGAGGAGGAGGAGGAGGAGGAGGAAGAGGAGGAGGAGGAAAAGGAGGGAAAAAGCCAAGTGGTGACCTTCACACCAGAGACGGCAATTGCTGGGTCCGCCTGTCGAGGAGGCCTGGGAACATGGAGGGGACCTCAGTTCTTGGGTGGCAACAACACAGATTGGTTTGCAAGGATCGAAGGCTCCCTTGGCGGCAGATCGGGAAAAGTCAGGCTCGGGGAGAAGAGTGACCTGAAGCACGGTCTCTAGTGGGTGCTCTCTCTGCCGCTGTCCCATGTGTCCTGGATGCACGTGATGGCTGCCAGGGAAGACATCCCAGAGTCCCAGAGCAGGATGGGAAGGGAAGAAAATAGCCGGAAATCAAAAACCTTTCCGGTCTCAAGCATTTTAGATAAGGGGGCTGCGCAACCTGGAGAGAGACAGGTTGGAGACCGGAGGATGGTATGCCCTGCAGGGTCTCAGGCATGCAGGAGAGTGGGGGTGTGGAGTAACTGTAGGGGAGTATCCACAGTGGTCCTGTCTCTACAGTGGGACCCTCTCCCTCTGTGGGTGGGTAGGGAGCCGTGATGGCACTCCTCAGGGTAAGCCTGCCCTGGCCAGCTGTGTCCAAGGCCTTTTCCCAGGGTTCTGGATGATAGGGAGGGCGGGAGAGAGGCTGGTGGAACATCCCGGGCAGTGTTCTGGTTACTGCCTTTGGTCTAGAAACTCAGCCTTGAGTTGCAACAGAAAAAGGCAACTGAGCAGGAGGGGCCTGCTGGAGAGCTACGCACATGCTTCCTACCTCTGCCCCAGTGCGCTGCCAGGAGTACCCTGACCAAGTAGCTGCCCCTCAGCCAAGTGATGCCTTCCACGCCCACAGCAGCCGGGGATTGACGCAAGTGAAGGCTAACCGTCATTGTTCCCTGTCCCAGGCCAGCAAGAGATTCTGAAGGAGATACAGGATGAGTGTTCCTAATCCCAAATGTTCCAAATTCTGAAATGTTCTAAACATCCACAGGGGCACAACACCGGGGAAATTGTATGCCTAGGTCACACTCCAAATACAGGTGCACTAAAAATGTTGTGTAAGGTCACCTTCGGGCTATGAGCATGGGGTGTGTACGAAACAAAAGGAGTTGCATGTTTAGACTTGGGTCCCATCTTCAAGATACAGCATGATGTATGCGCACGTCCTCTTAAGACCCGAAAAAGGTCATCCCAGAGATTCACCTAAGGCATGCTCAGCCTTCCCCGGGCTCACCTCAGCTCTCTGGGTCGGTCCCACCCTGTGCCTGTTGTCTGTAAAGACAGAACCGTTCTGAAAATGGCACCAAGCTGCCCCCTTGTGGGGCAGTGCAAGATCTGGGCTGGGTGGGCAGCGAAGAAGTATTGTTTGTTAAAGGCGGAGGCGGTCAGTCTCCAGCGCAGACTCCCGGAGCTACCTACCTGCCTTCCCAACGCCCGCCCGCGGCTTGCTTTCTCAAACCCTCCGTCCTCTCCGGCCTTTGCTGCACGGTTTTTAAGCGGGCTCCAGAAAGGGACATTGAGTGCCCTACCTGCCTGGGCCTGCACCCCACCTGGGCCTGCACCCCACCACCCTCCTGGGGCCTCTGCCAGGAGATCACAATGAACAAAGTTGGCCCCGAGGCCTGGGAGAAGCACCAGGCTTTTCCCCAGAGAGGGCGGACACCGATCACTAGGGAAACCCTAGCTGCTTTTATGGAAAGCCCGAAAGAAAGAGAAGGGGGGAAATGGCATTTTTCCCAAACATGGAGAACTCAATGCGTTTGTCTGTGACTTCTGCAAGAGCGGAGCAGACCGTCTAACAGAATGAACCCTTCCTGGTCCACTTTGTCAAGTGCGCCTTCCCCAAGTGTGCGTCGGCCAGGGCTTTCTGGGAAAAGCCTCAGACACGGAGGGAGAGGAGGGCAGGTCTCTCCAGGCCTCCCCCATCTGAAAGGTCAGTCTTGTGACAAAGTGACAAAGTGCTCGCTGTCTATGGGAGGCTGTTTTATAACTAGGAGAGAGACAAGGGGGGCCCGGGCATCCTGTTGGCTGAAACGAAATCTTCAGAATTAAATGGCAAAGAACTGGAAGCTCTGATGCCCCTGAGCAAAATGGAAACAACTATGTCAGTGCTGTGAGGCTTCCATTGATGTCAGCCCCGAACCTAGCAACGCCACAGACCCTGAACACGTGATCTCCCTGCGTGCACACACGTATTCTCATGCATGCATGGTCGAACATGAGTCTGGCAGGATTTTTAGGAGAGTCAAGGTGCAGTGATATTTTAGATATTTCCCCCTCATCTCTTTTACCCTAAAAAGGGGGAGCAGGGGAGATAATTTTCCTTTAAAGGTGTCTAAAAATAAAAGCCGAGTTATTAAACTATTGAAATGAAAAGAGACCTACTGGAGGGAAAGAAGTGAGCATGAACAGGTCAGGTGGGAAGGGGCTTTCTCAGAGAGTCTCACCTCCTTATGGACTGGATTTTGTAGACCCACAAAATATGCCCCCCCCAAGGTGATGTCAGTCATTTGGGGATCCAGTGTCATAGAGCCTCTAGACCAGTGGTTCTCAATCTGTAGGTCATGACCCCTGGGGGGGGGGTGTCAAAAGACCCTTTCAGAGGAGTTGCCTAAGACCATCCTGCATATCAGATATATTTATATTATGATTCATAACAGCAGCAAAATTACAGTTATGAAGTAGCAATGGAAATAGCTTCATGGTTGGGGGTCACCACAACACGGGGAGCTGCATTAAAGGGTTGCAGCATCAGGAAGGCAGAGAACCACTGCTCTAGACAGCAGCAGAATGGAGACACTGGGCTCCCGAGCTCTGACTGTGTGGTCTGGGTCTAGCCCTGCGGGCCTGGGGGTGGGGATCCATAAATGATCGGTCACACGTTGGCTCACCTCACGGCCACCCCACTTGCCCTCCGGCCCTTTGGAAGTGCCTGGTAGATTATTGCCAGCACACTGTGTCTCGGAGGAAAAACAAAGCAAACAGGGAGAATCGGAAATCAAGACAAAGTGGATCCTATGGCTTGCCTGGACTTGGCCATGTGCAGAGCAGAGCACTGGTAGGAGAGAGGTCTGTATCACCAGGGACTCCAAGGGACCACAGGGGTACCCAGGTGGGAACACTGAGGTCTCCACTTGTCCATCTGAGGACAGTAGGACCTGGAAGAACAGAGGGTCCTTCCCACTCCAAGGCCCAGTGGCGCGCAGCTCCACCACCCTGCCTCTATAAACAGCCCAGCACCATAGGATTTAGGCAGTGTTCAGACAGTATCTGATGGTGAGGACAGCTTGCCACTTCAGCAGAGGACTCATCAATCAGGCACTGAAGGAGAGTAGACAGACAGACAAGCATCCACCAGGGACAGACAGCAGTGGCTGTCTCCAGGAGGTTTGCTTCCCTGCAACAGCCTAGGCATGGGTATACTGAGGCTCTTGATAGCCCTGGGGAGCCGCACAGCAGAGCCCATACTTACCTTGGAAAGGTCACATTCCACTGCCTTCCCTGCCTGGACAGCCCTGTCACATTTTGGACACGGGGCCTTCCATTTCCATTTTGTGCCAAGCCCTTGCTGATAGCTCCATTGAAGGAGGTAGGCGAGAGGCCCCACGTCCCCACAGCCAGTGCTGGGAGCTCCGTGCTTTATCTCACCCGCGATCCCACCATTCCTGTTCTGACTGCTTTGCAGAAGACACTGGCCACTCTTAGAGACGATTCCTTCCTGTTCATTTAAGGCATTACATCCCCATAGCCTGTCTGCAGATGCCTGAGGGAAAGGCAGCCAGAGGGTGGCATGCCCCGGAAACTGTCCCCTCCCCTGAAGCCTACGCAAACGTACAGAGTCAGATCCTGCCCAGGCTTTCTCCTGTGGCCTCCGTACAGTGGGTCCTTTCTACCAAAAGACAGAGGTGCCAGAGTAGGGAGTGGCGAGACCCAGGGTGGCTTTGGGTTTCGGAAGTAGAAGAAGCTCATGGGAAAGAGGAAAAAGGACAGTGTGAGTCAGGTTCTGGCTGCCCTGAGCTCGCTAAGCTGCCCTTCTCCTGCTGGCTGATCCAGTGGCCTGTAGCTCAGCATGGTGTGGAACTAACTGCTCTGCTGATGGCACTGTGCTGCTGCTGGTGGCCTGCCTGTTCTCTCTCCCTCCGTCTCCCTTTTCCCCTCCCCCTCCCCCTCCCTCTCCCTCTCCCTGTGACACCCCCACACCTCAGGTGTGAAGAGGGCTAAGGTTTGTGGGCCTCCTGTACTTTTATTATTGTGCTTGTTTCTTTGGTTTTGGGGTTTTTGTTTGTTTGGTTTTCTTCCCGCTACAAATCCCTCTTCAGGTTCTCTGGATATTTTCGCAGCTTTAAAAGTTAGGTGCAAGCTGTGGAGCTGTCCAGACTGATTTCAGTTACTTCAGCATTTTCAAGTCTCAGAGGCTGCCCACAGCTCTTGTGCATCTTGGGGGTTTTAAAAACTGCATTTCCTGCCGGGCGGTGGTGGCACACGCCTTTAATCCCAGCACTTGGGAGGCAGAGGCAGGCGGATCTCTGTGAGTTCGAGGCCAGCCTGGTCTCCAAAGCGAGTTCCAGGAAAGGCGCAAAGCTACACAGAGAAACCCTGTCTCGAAAAACCAAAAAAAAAAAAAACAAAAAACAAAAAAACAAACAAAAAAAAAAAACTGCATTTCCTAACCTGGCTGTTTTCTGATCCTTTTGATCCGAATTTAACTGAACAAGTCAGGACCTTCCTATTCCTTGTACAACCCGAGGTCTGGTTGAGTAAGAAATGATCCTGCCCACATGTGGATACAGAGCAAGGACCGGCCAGGGCTGGTTCGACCAAGAGGACAACGATCCAGGGATTGGTTCAGCTCAAGTAGCTTAAAGAATTGCTGAAGGCTTCATGCCTGTGACTTAGCTGGCTTAGTTTCCCACGTCCCCTCACTTGTTGGTGAACATACCAGCTTCCTCTGTGGCACCCTCCTCACTGTCCACAGTGAGCTCCCGTGCACACTGTACGGACACAAACCTTCCGGAGCCCACAAGCACACACCAGCTCTGCTCATACCCCGCAGATGTAAACTTTATGTCACTTGGTGACTGTGCTGGAAGTGTACCAGCCCCAGAGCAGGACATCACCAAGGTTTGGTGGCAACTGAAGCCACGTTACAAAGGCTCCGGGATCCCCTACTGAGGGAGCAGACAGAATCCCCTCCTTGTATTTGTCTCCTGTCCCCAATGTTAGCTGTCACCGTGGACAGAAGATGGATTGCAGGTTTTCAGTGTGGCCTGATTCTTACCAGCAAGGGAGAGAATGGACTAGACCCTCGGTTCTCCACCTTCCTAACGCTGCGACCCTTTAATCCAGTCCCTCATGTGTGGTGACCCCAACCATAAAATTATTTTCATTGCTACTTCCTAACTGAAATTTGGCTACTGTTACGAATAGTAATGTAAATATCTGATATACAGAATGGTCTTAGGGAACCCCTGTGAACAGGTCATTTGGCCCTCCAAAGGGGTCGTGACCTATAGGTTCAGAACTGCCAGACCAGGGGAAATGACTTGCTGAAGCTGGGGTGCTTCATCTGTGACACAGATAAAGATGTTCCTGTCACCACCAGACGTCGTGAAGGTCAGCACAAGGCCACAGGACCCCAGCCTGTCACAAGCACCCACACAGCAGCCCTGTGTTTGCATGTCTGCTGACGTGAGTCCTGCCATCCGCCACTGGTTGGGTGGGGGAGTGAGTGTGTGTGACAGAAGCCACGCTAGCTGGCAGTGGGTCCCCTGCGCTGTCATACTCGGCATCCCCAGTGACACCGTTAGGCTCATCATCCTGACTCAGGCCAGTGAGTGAGGCCGTAGAGCTGACCACCGTCAGCCCAGCCAGCTTCCTCGGAGTCACATGGGAGGACCTGATGTGCATAGAGGTCAGAAGGACCTGTCATGCATTGGAGCTCTGAGGGACACTCAGGGAGGGTCCACGGAGGCTGTGTAGGTGCTGTGGTGATTAGGAGGTGACAAAAGACAGACCTGGGAAACACTCTCCCACTCAGGGAGAGGCGTCTGAAGCCACGTGGGAAGGTCAAAGCCTGGGTTGGTGGTCTGAGTTCAGCTAGAGTCTCTGCTGGGAGAGAACCAGGGCTAAGCAGTCCAGTCCCTTGATGGAACCTGTCCAGGTTGTGGATGCCCTTCCTCTCCTCCCTGTCACCTGTCCTAGCAGGGACAAGAGGTCTGGAACCTTTCTCCTGGTACAACGGCTTCCCGCACGAAAGTGCTTGGAGGGGAGGCTGCCCCAGGCCTGGAAAGCTGCTTCTCCTGGGAGTGGATCGGGCTGCTGATGGGCTGCTGTGCTTCCCAGGATGTTCGTGAGGTCCTGAGTGTCTGTCCCCTGCCCTGCCATCTGTCTCTACTCCTACAAGCAAGAAGGATGTACAGACTCCTTATAGCCTCTTCCCTTGCCCGGCCCCAGCCAAGGAGACTGCCTTTTCTGATGCTGCCTAGCACAGCTGCTGCTTAAAAACTCGAGGTCAGCCCTGAATGTCAGGGTCTCTGGGACAAATGCGCAACACTCCTTCCAAGTGGAATATTCCACCAGCCTGCAACTGGTCTCGCTATGCTAGGACCCCCTGGCCTTGGCCATACGGTCCTTGCTCTTGGTGCTTCCCAGTGGAGGCTACTGGTCCTCTCATCTCAGATGTGGAAAGACTCTGGAACCCCCGGAACTTGGGGGTTCACTTTTCTGATCACACTCACCTGCCCGTGCTCGCTCCCTGCTCCTGGTCACCTCCTGCACACACTTGCCTCCCACTGTCTCCAGGCTCCATGCCAGCCGGCTGGTTCCAGTTGTGCCACATCTGGCTGTCATTATCTTCTCCAGAGTCTGTCCTCAGCTGGGCAGCCTCCAGACCCTTACTTCCCCAGAAGGTGATTTGGGGTGTGTGTGTGTGTGTGTGTGTGTGTGTGTGTGTGTGTGTGTGTGTATGCACGTGTGTGCTCACGTGTATTGAGTTGGGGGAATCTCACTGTATCATCTAGTCTAGACTCAAGCTTTGGGGCTTGGTGAGCCTCCTGTCTTGGCCTCCTGAATGGACGGGACTCCAGGTGTATGTACCATCCCACCTGGTACTCGGCAGTATCTATGAATGGCCCCTCTGTGGAATGCTTCTTCATTAGTGCTAATTTACCACAGCATCCACAGATAAACACCTAGCTGCTGGTGACAGTGACCCCTCTAGTCTGAGATCACTGAATTTGGTGCAACGAGGTCATTTTCCAGAGTCCTGGTATCTAAGAGTCCCGAGAACCTGGTGGACCAGCTGTCTGCCCCTCACTAGATAGATGAAAAAAGCCAAAGCACCGGGGGCAGTGGGTCCGTGAAAAGGAGTGATATGGATTTAATTGTTCCCTGCTGAGGAAGGGTCTAGGTTAAAGAGCCCTGAATTGGGAGCTTTGCCTGCCTCCTTCACCTACCTCTGAACAGCCCCTAAGAAATCCCTCAAGCTCCTTGTTCAACCTGTTTGCAAACTGTGGCAAAGCTACTTGTGACTGACTGTGCCTGCTACATAGCCAACAAGGTGTCTGGAGCCCACCTATGGGTGCCCGAGGTGTGCGTGCGGCCCCTCAGGTGCAGTGGCCATGGGCGTCGAGTCGCCCTGCTTTAAATTCATTCTGACCAGAGCGCAGTGGCGGCGGCGTCTCACCCAGAGCTCTCTGTTTGCTGCTTTTCCAGAGCAAGTCATGGAGGAAGATAAAGAACATGGTGCAGTGGTCCCCCTTTGTCATGTCCTTCAAGAAGAAGTACCCCTGGATCCAGCTGGCAGGACATGCAGGTAGTAGACTCGGCTCTCCTGGGGAGGCCCTGGGTGCACGTGGAAGGGGAAGGCAGGTGTAGGGTGACCCAGGAGCCGGCAGCCCTAGAGCAGACCTTGGCCGAAGGTGTGGCCTTTCCAATGCCTTGTAAGTGCCCGAGGACAACAGAACTTTCCAAAGTTCTTGTCACTCTGTCCCCAAGAACATATCCGTCCCACCTGTCTCGTCCCTGATTCTCCCACTCTCTGTCTCCCAGCCTCTCCTCTAGTTTCCCTCACTAACACGGTCTCAGATCAGTTCTTTATAGTTTGTTTACCCTCTGTAATCCTGGACAAAGAGGCGAAGCTAAACCACTTCAGTGAGCAGCCGCGGGGTGTGCCTGCATCACCGTGTTCTAGCGGCTCCAGGATCAGTGGAGGGAGAGTCTCTACCAGGAGGGAACTTGAATTGGTGGGAGACGCCGCCAAGTCACCCTACAGCCAGCCACCCAGGTGCTAGCAGTCAGCTAGGCCCCAGATGGAGCCCTTTATCATGTATTGCCCTCTGGGGACACCTCCCTGGCCACACAGCTCTCATGACTTCATGGCCCTGCTGCAGGTTCTCTTCAGGCCAACACAGGCTTAGACCAAGACATAGATGGACACCCTTTGTAAATACTCCCTGAGGGTGTGGCTCCGAAGGAGCACTGTCCAGACGGCCTGTGCCCACTCTGTCCCCTGTCCAGGCACTGAGCTTTTTCTCCCAAGACTCAGGGACACCTGCTTGGTTAAGAAGTAGGGCTGAGGTGGGGGTGGGGTGCTCATAGTAATACTGAGGAGTGGGTAGAACTATGCACAGTCCTGTTGATAACTTTGGTTGTGGGGAGCTTGGAGCCAGATCGGGAGCAGCCAGAGTTGCAGTCAGTGACTAGGTGACCAGGACGCAAAGCCGTTTGCCTTAAGGCACTTGTCTACAAATGGCCACACCATCAACCCCCAGCTTGGCCAGGGTTGTAGTATCTTGCAGCGGGAGGGGGATGGTCCTGATGCAGCTTCCAAGGGGTTGTTGCAAGAGATGGAGATGGGTGGGGCAATCCCAGATAGCCCTGGTTTCCACTGAGACTAGAGGCCCTCTTCCGACTTATTCTGCAGGGAGCTTCAAGGCAGCTGCCAATGGCCGCATCCTAAAGAAGCACTGTGAATCTGAGCAGCGCTGCCTGGACCGGCTGATGGCTGATGTGCTGAGACCCTTCGTGCCAGCCTACCATGGGGACGTGGTGAAGGATGGGGAACGCTACAACCAGATGGATGACCTGCTGGCTGACTTCGATTCGCCCTGCGTGATGGACTGCAAGATGGGCATCAGGTGAGCCAGGCTTGCTGCCCTATGCCCCTCCCCGTCCGTCATGCCTGGCTGTGCAGAGGACACGGGGATTCTGGCGCTGCCATGCTGAGAGCATCTCTTCTCTATTGAGCTGGAGAAGACAGGGCAGGGGCCCTGGCTGGGTGCCGAGCCTCTTGGGGAGCAGGCAGAAGGGGTCTAGTCAGGTGGGGTCCTCAAGTGAAGTGAGTAGTCAGCAGGGAGGAAGCAAGACAATGACCTCCTGTTAAGTGAACTACAGGGGAGACAGGGATGGAGAGGGACCACAGAGCTGGCTTGTAGCACATGCTGGTTTAAAAAAAAAAGACCTGTCACCAGGATGCAACTCTAGATGGAGTCTGGGAGCTTCAGAGGTCCCTGTGGCAGGTGGTGGGTGGGCCTGAGGTGACTTGCAGAAAGCTCCAGAGCCTGGAGGGCCATAAAGCCTCCGGCAGAAGTGGACATTTCCCCTACCTCCTGGCTGTCAGCTCTGAAGTTTCCAGTACTACATGTCCACCCCAGGGAGCCTGATTTGGGCTGCAGATATCCATGCTGGACAGTGGACCGAGCTCAGCGCTGAAGCTTGTATCTGATTTGAATAGTCCAGCTGATCTATTTCTTTAGCACATGGGTGGGTGTGTAATGTGTGGTTTTGTGTACGCATGTGCATATGGAAGCTAGAGGTCAGCCTCGGGTCTTGTTCCTCGGGAATTGTCCAGCTTCTTTTTAAAGACGTCTCTCACGGCCTCAGCTTCTCTGATTTGGTGGGCTGGGTGGCCATCCAGCCCCGGGGATCCACCTGTCTTCACCTGTCCCCATCCGCCCAGCACTGGGATAACACGTGCTTACATACCACCAAACTTTACTTTTTTATGTGGGTTCCGGGGATCGAACTCAGGTCCTCGTGTTTGTGTGGCAAGCACTTTACCAACTGAGCCATCTCCTCAGCCCATCAAATGCTGTTTCTTATGGGATGATATCGAGAAGGAGGCAGGAAGAGCTCAGTGTACTCGGGTTAACCCAATCACAGCTCGTTTCTTTCCTTCTCCTTCCTCCTGGGAGTTCTGCCCTAAAATCAGCCCCTGCCAGCTGACCATGACATGTCCCTTTCCTTTGTCTCTGGGGTAGAGATGGGGTCATGGAGAAATACAGGCCCTGCTATTAGTTCCTCTCCATCACTAGCTACCTCCTCCTCCATTCCAACGCTCTAGATGTTTTGGCCCACAAGGAGCTAGGGTGGGTGAGGGAGAAAGCAGAATGTCCCTGCAGCCACCACCCAGCCTCAGATCTCTGCTGTCTTATTTCTGTCTCCAGAAAATTCTTTCCACGAGGCACTAGTATATGACCACTCAAGCAGAGGCCCTGCCCTTCCTTCCCACACGGGAAGACCAGGGCTCAGTCTGCCTGCCAGAGAGGGGAGTGGGCACATGCACAGTCCCGCTAGGCATTCTTGCAGGTGCCCAGACATGTCCAACTGTACCTGATTAGCACTGCCTGTGCCTTCTGCTTTGCATGGCTGGCTGCTCCCTGGGAAACTGCAGGGACGGGGGACCCATCCCCTCAGGCTTCCCTTGTCTCCTACCCTAGTAGCTTCTCTCTCTTCATACCTCAGAGCTCTGCTATCCAAAAGGGCTTAGTTAACCCCACCCTTCATGGGGTTAAGGAAGGGGAGGTCTCCCCAGAAGCAGCACTCACCCCAGCCCTCCCCCCCCCCAGACCCTAAGGGCCTTCCGTGCTCTGAGCATAGTATTAGATGTACTCTGTCCCAGCATGTCCCACAGCCAGCCACACTGGGAGTCCAGGAGGCTATGGTATCATTTGAGCAGGAGTCTCCAGGGATAACTTCCTAGGTAGCAACATAGTACAGATGTACCCAGGCCTATGGCCTGCACACCAGGACCTCAACCATGGCTTGCCTTCTATGGAGATGCCAGGAGTCCAGTTTCCACAGAGCTCCCTGGAGTGGCAGACTAGTCCTCTCTGGTCCATAACTTGTGGCTTTCTCCCAAACGCGGTAGCACAGAAACACAGCCCTCTGTGCTTACATTGAGATAAGCAGTCCACGGTTGTCACCAGAGCATGGATTTTCCCTGCTTCAGGAAGAGGTTGGGACATGGGTCTTGTCAAGCACCAAGTCTCAGGGCGTGAGGCAGAGGCTTGCAAAATTGGTAGGAAAGCCCATCAGCAGGGCCAGACTTAGTCATGTTGGGTTAGAGGTGGTGGTACTGAGGGAAGCCATGTGGACCCTGGAGGCACCTTAAACCAGGGTGTTTCTAGGGACCTGGCTCCAAGTGAACAGGTGCTCACCCCGCTCGTAGGTATCCTTGCACTGATAACTTCCCATTCACTGTGGGTGTCTTCTGTCATCCAGACCTAGGCCTGACTTCCAGCCCCTGGGCCCTGGAAAAGCTGTTCTCGCCTTTACCTGACACCTGTTGGTTTCCCGGGGACTTACCACCTCCCTTTCTGCCTCTGGAACAGGTCTCTGTGACCCCAGATCCATTCTATGGGCTCCAGAAGTTGATGAGCAGGGCTCCACTCCCCTACAAGGGATAGAGCTCAAGCATTCCCTCCTCAGCAGGGCAGTGATAGGTACCAATGGTTCCTCTAATACACTTATTACCCAGCTAGGATCCATGGGAACATCCCCCTCCAAGCCCCCTTCTGTGCCTCAGAACAACTGACTCTGCCTAATTGGAGCTGTGGGGGCCCCTTTGAAGAAAGGTCCATGTGGACAGGCCTGTGACTTTGGTGTCTGCTTCCTGTTTAAGAAACTACTGAGGACTCTTTGCAGAAGTGTGGCTACTGCCTGCCCGGCAGGCCTGCATTGCACCCTCAGGAGTGTGAGGCATGAGTTCCTCCCCCACGGTACACAGGTCCACTGATAACTTGGTATCTGCATGCACCGTGGTGTGCTGTGTGCATGAGTATGCATAAGTACATGGGATGTGTATGCATGCGAGGACCCAACCAGAGCTAATGCCCTCCCCTTACAGTCTTCCCAAATAACCAGGACCTGTTTACACACGTATATCCCAGGGAATTGGGAATTTTCTCTCAGTACAAATACCAATGCATGAAATCTGAAATCCTCTCCTCTGTAAGATGTAGATTTTTGTTCTGTCTGCTCTGGGACCCAGACTGGCATTCTGGGAAAGATGTGGAGAGGGGTATTGGGACAGTGCCGGGGCGGGGTCGGGGGGGGGCAGGGGGAAGGGAGGGTACCTCTGAGGGCAGCTCACACCCACGCAGGGCTCCAGGGGCCCACTTCCCCATCCTGCAGCTGACTGCTGCCTCATGAGGGCCCTGGGCAGCATGCACACAGCTGGAAGGGCTGTCACGGGGGAGAGGGCTGGGGTGAGTCACGTTTCCAGTTGGAGGTGGTGGTGGGAGTTTGTGAGGGCGGTGCTGGGGCCAGGATTGGTCCCCAGAGTTCTGGACCAAGGACTCCACTCTAGGCTGCTCTGAGCCTGGCCTGTCTCTGCCTGTCACCTCCCCCAGGAGATAGTGTCTCACCCATTAGCCTGCAGACTACTTACGGCAAAGGGAAGAGCATGAGGCAATTCATGTTTTCATAGGTCATCACAGCTCCCTCTCCATCACAGGTCACACAGCTCCCTCTCCATCATAGGTCACAGAGCTCTCTCTCCAGCATAGGTCATCATAGCTCCCTCTCCATCATAGGTCACACAGCTCCCTCTCCATCATAGATCACACAGCTCCCTCTCCATCATAGATCACACAGCTCCCTCTCCATCATAGATCACACAGCTCCTCCTCCATCATAGGTCATCACAGCTCCCTCTCCATCATAGGTCACACAGCTCCTTCTCCATCATAGGTCACACAGCTCCTTCTCCATCATAGGTCACACAGCTCCCTCTCCATCATAGGTCACACAGCTCCCTCTCCATCATAGATCACACAGTTCCTTCTCCATCATAGGTCACGGAGCTCCTTCTCCATCATAGGTCACACAGTTCCCTCTCCATCATAGATCACACAGTTCCTTCTCCATCATAGGTCACGGAGCTCCTTCTCCATCATAGGTCACACAGTTCCCTCTCCATCATAGATCACACAGTTCCTTCTCCATCATAGGTCACGGAGCTCCTTCTCCATCATAGGTCACACAGTTCCCTCTCCATCATAGGTCATGGAGCTCTCTCTCCAGCATAGGTCACTGCTGCTTCCACTTTATGCTGCCTTTGGTGCTTAGGAGAATCCTGCTGCCAAAAGCCAGAGATGCAGCTCAGCCTCGGGCTGCATGAGGACAGGGAGACAGGTTGAAAGGACAGAATGTGCTTTCCAAGCAGCCAGAGCACAGCAGAGTTCCAAGGGGAACCCCGACCTCTGTCTCCTTTCCACAAACTGTGCATTGTTCTGACATCTTCCTTCTGCTGACCCTAGAAAAGGCTCCTTGGAGGGGGCTCCTGAGCTTATCAGGCCTTCACAGTGCCAGCATCAAGGTGCTCTGGGAGCACTGGGGACACCCTTCCTCAATCAGCTCAAACAGTGCATGGCTCTCCAATAGATATACCTCATCTTAGATGTTGCTGTGTTGACCATTGTCCTGGGACCAGACACAGCCAGCTCAGGGTCCTCATTCACCAGACAGTTCATGGCTACAGGGAGCTGTGACCCAGCCCTCAAGTCCTTCATCTCCCATGCAGGACATACCTGGAGGAAGAACTCACCAAGGCCCGGAAGAAGCCCAGCTTGCGGAAGGACATGTACCAGAAGATGGTTGAGGTGGACCCCGAGGCCCCCACCGAGGAGGAGAAAGCCCAGCGTGCTGTGACCAAGCCGCGTTACATGCAGTGGCGAGAAACTATCAGTTCCACGGCTACCCTGGGCTTCAGGATCGAGGGCATTAAGGTGAGAGCTGAGGTGTGGCCTGAGGATGCTGAGGCCTCTCGGTTCTCAGTGGTGATGAGGGCCTCGGGATGCTGGAGTCTGTGAGGCTCACCTCTGCAGGCCTAAGTGTGGACAGCTAGCCTCAGGGGTGTTGGTCCGTTCTGCAGCTGGAGGTGCAGGTGGCCTGGCTGTGAAAGGTCACCGGACCTTGGGGTGGAGCTGGCTTATTTGTAGGGCTGTACAGAGAACCTTACATAGGAGCTAGCTTATACACCCGCCACAGGAAAGATACTGGTTCACTGCCAGTGAAGTTCCAGTAAGGAGAGGTTTGTGGCCACCTGGGATTGCCTTGAAAACTCACCTTCCATCCTTTCCTCTGGGGTGCCCTGAAAAGGATCTCAGAAGATTGTCCTTGTCCCTGTGTTCCGGCCCATGTCCCTAACTACTAGATCTGCAAGACCTAGCTGGAGCAGACTCCTTATTGTGTCAGATGGCAGTCCCGTCAAGGGCCGTCCCTTTCTTGGCCCAGGCTCGGTCTGCCTGGCCCCCTCTCCAGCATGGAGTCAGAGTTGGGTAAAACTGAACTGAAATGAGGGGCAGCCCCTACAGCCTTCTCTCACAGAGTGTGGAGATGTGATCTCCTGTGATCACCAGTGCCTCACTGGCTTCTAGAGCTGGGGACGGAGAAAGTCACTTGTCCTTCCTTATCTTCTGAAACCATCTTTCCTTCTTGGCAGTATCCAGCTCTCAGACTGGATGCAAATTATATACGCACACGTCCTCTCCATCGGTGGTCTGTCAGCATCCCAGGCACCTCTCACCCAGGCACGATGTGCCCCTGGCCGTGGCATCATACAGCCAGCAGCATCCACGGGCTGAGAGAGGCTGACTGCACGCACCGTCATCTTGCTGACCTCCCCTGCCTTGGTTAGCAGGGAGGTCCTGTGAGGAAGGCTCCCCTGAGGTGCCATCCCCTCCACGGCTCCCTCAGACCCAGCTGCTCGCTGTTTTCCTGCAGGGAGCCTCCCTGAAGGGATAGCTGTCACCTGTTCCCAACTGGAGGTGGACAGGTGCAAATGTCAGGACTCCTGCTGGACCCGCCCTTTCTCCCGCTTTTGTCTCAGAAGAACAGAGCTCTGTGTACTTGCCCAGGCTTCCTGAGCAGAAGGCGTGCTGAGCTCAGAACATGGAGATGGTGGGTGAGGAAGTAGGGATGCAGCCACACAGGCTTCAGCCTTGGCTTTAGGGGAGTCTGCATAGTGTTCCCTCGACCTGCTGTGCATTACAAGACCCAAAGTAAATGTCTGGAAACTATAGAACTAATATGAATGTGTGTGTATACAAATATATATGCGCGCGCGCGCGCGCGCACACACACACACACACACACACACACACACACATTTCTTTTTTGTCTTTTCCCTTAGAGACACTTTACAGCTTCTGTTTGCCATACCATAAAAATGGCCAGCACCATGACTCTCACACTTTGGGTCACTCTTAAATGGGAGTCACTTGAACACAAGCCTATGATAGGGTGACTGTTAGCCTGATCATCCAGATGGCTACTAGCACACTAATGGGATGCACTGAGGCACTGGTCCAGGGACCAAGCTTCTGAGCAGGAAGTGGAGCTCTCAGTCATCCTGGGCCCCTGCTGCCCTTGCTTAGAACGGGTACTTCTCCACTGTTGGTTCAGATACCCTCACACCATTAAGACTTCCTAAAGTAGTGTGTGGCCAGGGATCTGGTGCCACTCTGTGAATGCTCTGTTGGGGCCCAGGACAGGCTCTCCTGTGCCAGGTGACAATCGCCTGGTTGCACCTGCCTCCCTGTACCATCCCTGAGCGCCTGACACCTCCACAGAGCAGCGTGAGGGTCATGATCATGAGCTGTCCGTCCCATGGGCCTTCTGCTGACTCCCTCTGGGTGACTCCCTCCTCAGAAGGAAGACGGCTCTGTGAACCGTGACTTCAAGAAGACCAAAACAAGAGAGCAGGTCACTGAGGCCTTCAGAGAATTCACTAAAGGAAACCAGAACATCCTGGTGAGTCAGGGTTTGGGGTCCAAACCTAGCTAAGCCAGGAGTGTTGCTGAAACCCTAGCCCCAGACTTCTGTATGAAGGTGATGTGGCTGGCCCCAGAATCCATGGGTGCTCAGGGAAGCGTGGGGAACACTGACTCACTCTCCTGCGCTGTCAGTCACTCTGTCCCAGCACACTGCCCTTCCCTGTCAGAGAACTATGGCAGGAGTTCTTTAGCACATATGCTGCTAGCTGAGGGTTGAACTGAGCGTTCTTCAAATCCCCTCAGAAGCCCTCTGATGAGGACAAGCAAGCAGACATTCTTGTCTCTATTTGACAGTCAAGGAGACTTGGGAGGTCAAGGACACACAGGTAGAGAAAGGCAAAGCTAGAGGTCACACCTAAGATGGCCTGACACAGAAGAAGGTCCCTTGCAATTTCCTGCTTTCTGCAGGCCCAGACCTCTAAGGCTGGAATGCACACAGCATGCAGGTCTGCAGCACCAGCCCTCTGGTTCCTGGGCATCTGTCCGGAGCATTTCAGACCCTCAGAGTCATGCCACAGACTGCATTTCCAAGAAGGGTTGATTGCTGTTGCTGGGGACTCCAGGGAAGGGTTGATTGCTGTTGCTGGGGACTCCAGGGAAGGGTTGATTGCTGTTGCTAGGGACTCCAGGGAAGGGTTGATTGCTGTTGCTAGGGACTCCAGGGTACTGCTGACTTGTCCTGCCTACCTGTGTCACCACTGGAACCCTGTGATATGGGCTTCCCTAGTGGCCCTGTAGTTGTGGGTGATGAGACTCACAGAGTTGGCCCTTTGGGGATGATCAGGCACCCTGTTGCTAACACAGGAAGATCTGTAAGGCTCTGTGGAGGGGACTCTTCTGGAGATACTGTAGCTTTTCCCTTACCCTGTCTTTAGTCAGGGGCACAGCACTTTGTGGTCAGGAAGTTACCATGGCAACCAGTTCTGGGCTCTGACGGTTGACTGGCATGCTGGGATTGACTGCCCCCTCATGGAGGAGGCTGAGGGGCACATAGACTTCTGGGAAAGGCATAACTCTGAGCTCAGCTCGGGTAGGTGAGGTTGGAGTAAGTGTTCAGTACAAGGTCATTGCTGCTTGCAATTCAGTGACCCTGATGAACTAAATCAATCGGACGCCACGGCCCCACCCCCCAACACAGAGTGTGTGAAACTGTGACCATCTCTGTCCTCAGATCGCCTACCGGGACCGGCTGAAGGCCATTCGAGAAACCCTGCAAGTCTCTCCGTTCTTCAAGTGCCATGAGGTGGGGTACTGAGCCTTCAACCTGACGGCCACGCCTTGCCTGCTTGACTGACACCCCTCACCATCACACCCAGTTCCAGTAGGAAGTGAAATTGTTGATCCAAGTCTCCCTCAGGATGATATAGCCCCAGGCTTTTCTTAGTCTCTCACGTACCCCAGCTGTGTGTCCTCCTAGCCCTGCTCCCCCTCCAAGCCCTACTCCTCTCCCTCCTCCTGGCCCTAGCATGTTCGTCCACCTCATCTCCTCCCAATCCTGCCCCACCCCGGTCCTGGCTCCGATTCCCGGCTTCCTTTCTCACAGTCCTATTTCCCTCCAGGTCATTGGCAGCTCACTCCTCTTCATCCATGACAAGAAGGAGCAAGCCAAGGTGTGGATGATCGACTTTGGGAAAACCACACCCCTCCCGGAAGGCCAGACCCTCCAACATGACATCCCCTGGCAGGAGGGAAACCGGGAGGATGGCTACCTCTCAGGGCTGAACAACCTCATTGACATCCTGACAGAAATGTCCCAGGGTAGCCCACTCACCTGAGGCCCCCACCACCTTGCCTACCCATGCTGCCTTGCCTGCTGCCTCTGCCTCTCCCGTCTCCCTGATTCCTCCTTCATTCCTCTCTGAGCGCCCACCTAGAACAGAGCCTCCCATCTGCACTACAGGACACTTTGGAGAAGAAAAGAGATTTTCTAGGTCTTTTTTTTTTTTTTTTCCTTCCCACACAAGGGCCTGGAGGTGGCGTTTCTAATTCTCTCTAAATAGAACTACCTTCTGGAAGAGAATTACCCAAAGCTAGGCCCCACATCCTGTGCAGTCCGTTGTACTTAGAGCTGGCGTGGGTCTAAGAGGCCATGGGCTCTCTGGCTGCTGAGGTCTTGAGAGATTGAGCCTCCCTCTGGAAGACCCCTTCGATAAGTTCAGGCCCAGACTGGCTACCTGTGGAGTCCTTCTGCCCCCTGGTGGCTGGTGCCATCAGTATACACAGCCCCATGGGTGCCTCCCACCATGGGTCCCCTGAAGCCAGGCCAGGGTCCTGATTTCTGGGAGTAAGGGAACACAACCTCTGGAGATCTGCATGTGACTTATGAGCAAAGAATCCTCCAGTGAGGGGTCCCAGCTTCCAGGAACACTGTGTGGCTTTTCTAGAGTTTCTAGAGCTAAATCAGGACCCCACCTCGCTTGCATTAAGCTCTTGGGGTTCAGGCCAGGCTAGGAGCCGGGAGTATGGGGAGCAGCTTGACTGTTTCTAAAGAACTTTGCTCTTCCGTCTGGGACCACTGCCCGTGAATTCAGAGGGGTCGTTCTGCAAAGCTGAGCTCCAGGGATGACACCACCTCCTAGAGCCACTGCTTAATGCTCTAGATCGGCCCTGCTACGGAAAAGTCCAGACCTGGGTAGAATACTCAAGGCCCACACCCGCCTCCAGGGATCGGCAACAGCTTGGGAGCCTGCCACACCTAGGAGCAGAGACTACTCTCATACCTTCAAATCCCTGGTAGTCAGGCACCCCTACCTCCAGACCCCAAGTCCCTCCATGGGGGAACCTCTAACAATCTGGGCTGTACCAGGCCTTAGGGAAACAGGATCTGGGCTTCCTGCAGTGATTTCTAAATTTCCCTTGAAGTCCCTTGCTCTTCCAACTTGAAGGGCTTAGACCAATGTTTCTCTGTGTCATGTAGGTAGTTTCCAGAGTTCATAGGGGTGCCCAGGGCTGTCCCAAGCCTTCTCCTTCCTGGAGTCCTGAGCTGCTTGAAGGGCCATGGGGGGCGTGAGGTGGGACCATTGTTAATCAACACGTCAACTGTGAGGCAAGTGACCTGATTGAAAAGAGTGTACAACTTGTGTGACTTTTAAAAGACCAAACTCCAGCTCTGCTGCCATTTGGGGCTGTCCTCTGCTCCTCTGGGCTTGTCACCGCCTCTTTTACTGAGAGACCCTGGATCACATGTACAGGTGCTCTTCTGGGTCCCAGGCCAGCAGGCACTGCTTGGGGACATGACTGGGAAATGGGCTAGATCAATGTGGACACACTTGTCAAGATAGCTTCGGGCAGGGGTGGTCGTCTGGGCCGCCTACCCTAGCTCCCTGGGGTTCTAGAAGAACTGTTGGCCCATGTGACACATGTGTTTCCCCTTTCATGCTGGTGGGTGAGTGACAGTTGGTGGGGGCGGGAGGTGGGACCCACGAGGATGTATAAGTACAGATTTTAAAAAAGGAACCCATTTAAACTTCCTGGCTCCTATTCAGATGGGGTGAGCTCCTGTGTGGGCTGACTTTCTAAAGGTCACACCCCCACCCCCACCCCGCACCCCCATCCGTGAGCCCAGACCTTGTGACTGCACATGATTGGGAAGACAGGCAGCCTGGAGTGGGGGAGGGTAGGGCAGTAGCAACCGGGCAGCGATCTCTGGGACTCTGCAGCTGTAGTTGCCCCCCGGGGGCTTGAGGGGACCCTGAGGTCTGTACATGCTGGGAAGGGGCATCATGAATTCCAAGAGACTGTAGCTATGATCTGGCCAAAACTCCCCTCCTGCCATCTCAGAAAAACGTTTGCTAAAGCAAACTATGCTATGAACAAAAATGCCGGGAACCAGTTTAACGTATGTAAGAGAACATAGTTCACCGAGCACTTTAAGAAGGAGTCACTTGTCAACAATAATGTGCTCAGGTACTGTGACTGGCTGCCGGTCAGCAAGAGCTTAGGACAGTCCTGGACAGCGCTTAGCGCTGAATTGTAAAGTAGCGTGGAAAGGCATCTCTCTAGGGTTATTCTGTTACCAAGGGTGTTTTGCTTCGTTGGGGTTCTGTGTTTACCATGCTAGCACCCACACTGTGTCTCCCAAACCATCGTCCCCCTTCCTTCCTGCCCCCCTGGAATGGAGAGAGCGCAGATGGAATTTCCCAGAGCCTCTAGCAGTCTGGTAAACCATGTTCACAGTCCTGGTGGAGACCCCCAAGGTCCTGGCTACGCAAGTGCTGGGACACGGGACAGGCTACATGCACCAATGTACAGATGTGGGTCCACGGAGCCCTCCTGCTCTTGGGCCACCAGATTTCTTGGTGGTCAGCCCTGCTTTGCACTCTCCGAAGGTTTTGCTTCAGCCAATTTCCCCAGACTAGACTTTAGTGCCCTTTAAGAAGTGTGTGTAAGTTATATTTATTTTGTTTTTGTTTTAATTGCACAAAACACTAAGATGAAAGGCTGGGCTGCTCCTCCTAAGTTCTGCCTGCCTTCAGGGGGCCTTTCCTTCATGTCTGTGGGAGCCCTCGCAGCTGTGGCCTCAACGATGCTGTTCACCCCTGGCTGGCTGTATCTAGCTTCGAGACCGCCTGTGTTCTGCCAACCCTGTGTGTATAGGCCCCACCCCCTGCTCCAGGGTGCTCACCCATCAGTGCCTTTTTGGGGAGGAGAGGGCCCTTCCTGCACCCTGACTGGCTCCCCTCCTCTGTATTCCTCTCCCCTTGGGACTGTTACATCCCTTGCCCAGTGCCCATCAGTCAACTGTAGATGCTCTCCCCCTTCCCAATAAAGGCCTTGGAGACCATTACTAGCATGATATGATCCTTCTGCCTTCACCCTACACACACACACACACACACACACACACACACACACACACACACACCCTTCAACTACCACGGAAGAGTTAGGATGACCTGGTGGCTGTCAGAATAGGGTAACACTCTAATCTGCAAACAATGTGAAACACTCTTTCTAAGGAGTCTTTTCTATATATGCTGCTACACCTTTAAACAGTGGCTGGAGAATGTCAACCAGTGACAGAAGGTTCCCCTGCTCATGGTGGGCTCTGTGCTGCGTACATTCCTTCACTCACAGTGCATCACCTTCAGTAATGAAACCATATAGTCCTCACTGATCAGACGGGGAAACTGAGGCTTAGAAAGTCAAATAATGCCAGGTGGTGGTGGTGGCGGCGGCGGCGGCAGCAGCAGCGGCGCACGCCTTTAGTCCCAGCACTAAGGAGGCAGAGGCAGGCAGATCTCTGTGATTTCGAGGCCAGCCTGGTCTACAGAGTGAGTTACAGGACAGCTAGGGCTGTTATACAGAGAAACCCTGTCTCCAAAAACCATTAAAAAAAAAAAAAGTCTAACAACTTGGGCTGGGTAATGGGTCAGGAGAAAAGATTTAGACTCAGATCTTGCTACCCTTTTATACTGGAGGAGTGTTGGAAGCAGAGCGCTGAGCTCCAGACCCCATAGTGGCTCAATTGGGAGCTATGGCTGCGTCTTAGGGGAACCCTTGAGAGTAAAACCCTGGTCTTATATTAAGGGCCATGGAACTTCTCTCCAGCTCTGCCATAAGCCACAGCCACCAAAGGATAGTGGTGTTCGCATTTTAGAAGGCTGCCCAGCTCAGCCCCCAGAAGACTGATTGTAGCCACTGCTGTGTGCGAAGCTGCAGACCCTTCCAAGCAAAGTCATCGCACAGCCCCAAGGCACTTGCTAAAGGAGAGCAAGCCAATGGGAGAAGCCCGCGAGCCATCTGCCAGTGGGTCAAATCAGTGCCCTCCCGGCTAGCCCCAGGGAACCTGTGGTCATGGCCTGTGTCGAACCCTGGGCCCTGGAGAAGGAGGCGGTCCCTCGAGAACGCTCAGTAGCAACTTACGTTGGCTGAGTGGCCCTGAACCATCCACATTCTTCATGCATGCTGTCCAGAGCCTATTGGTGAAATTATTAAGGCCACTCCACGTAGTTAAAAGGGAGGTTTATTTTGTGCGGTAACTTACAAGCAAAGGGGACGGGAACAGGGTCTGGGGAAGGTGTGGCGCAATCCAGCGGTGCTTGGTCTGCCTCCAGCATCCAGGGTCCAGGAACCAAGAGAGCCGGAGCATCCGGATCTCGGGTCTTCAGGGTCCTCAGGCCTGCCATTGCTCCTTGTCTAATGGGCCCCAGTACTACACCTGCCACCTGTCCTCCAGACCACCCGCAGGACACCATGGTCACCCAGTCACAGAGCCCTCAGCCCCCTTCACCTGAGGTCTTTCCAGCAGACCCTGGAGCATTGAAGGAAGTGGGTGGCCCACTGCCTAAGCCTGGGCTCACAAGAAACTGGCTGGTATATGGGGTAACAATTATGACCAACTTCGTGTCGTGGAACATCTTCAGGGAGTGGATGCTCTGCCTGACTGGGGACAGAACCCCTTAGGGAGGCAGGGAAGGAATCTGTATCCAGCTCAAATCCTGCTGCATCAGCCCCTCGAGAGGAGTCTCTGTAACAGCCTGGCCATGTCTGTCAGCACAGGACTCTGCCTACTTAGACACTCGTCCCAGGAGGTGGGGAGGGCAAGCTCTGTCCCGGGAGCCCCGTGCTCCATGGCCACACCCTCTGGCTAGTCTTCCCCCTGCCCCTGGCCAGGGAACCAGGCTGGTGGGACTCCCACTGAGCCTTCAAGCTCAGAGGGAGGAGGAAGCTGAAAACGAGGATGTCCCAAAGGCTACACAGGCAGCAGCCTGGAGAGCTCTGTGGGGTTTGAGCGACCAGAAGGAACCAGGGGGCCGCTCTGAATCTGTGATTGTGCAGGAGATGCCTGGGGACTTGAACACATTTCAGCATCTGCCAGCTTCCTTAGCCCTCCTACACCCCCTCCACTTCTGTGCAGGCTCCTCGGGGGACCCATCTTCACTGATGCGCGAGGGAGCCCAGCCTAGCAGAGTGCCCATTGGCTCATATACAGCAATGTTATGGACATGTGAGGAACGCAGGACAGATATCTGCTCCCGTACATCCCGGCAGGACAGATACCTGCTCCCGTACATCCCGGCAGGACAGATACCTGCTCCCGTACATCCCGGCAGGACAGATACCTGCTCCCGTACATCCCGGCAGGGTAGATACCTGCTCCTGTACATCCCAACAGGACAGATATCTGCTCCCGTACATCCCGGCAGGACAGATATCTGCTCCCGTACATCCCGGCAGGACAGATATCTGCTCCCGTACATCCCGGCAGGACAGATATCTGCTCCCGTACATCCCAACAGGACAGATATCTGCTCCCGTACATCCCGGCAGGACAGATATCTGCTCCCGTACATCCCGGCAGGACAGATATCTGCTCCCGTACATCCCGGCAGGACAGATATCTGCTCCCGTACATCCCGGCGGGACAGATATCTGCTCCCGTACATCCCGGCGGGACAGATATCTGCTCCCGTACATCCCGGCGGGACAGATATCTGCTCCCGTACATCCCGGCGGGACAGATATCTGCTCCTGTACATCCCGGCAGGACAGATATCTGCTCCCATACATCCCAAGGTGGAGTATGAGCCCGTCCTAAGAGGCTGTACCAACCCTTCTGAATTCTACAGGAGGACATCCGTCTCCTTCCCTCCCCACACTACACATCTGACTCTGCTTTCTTGGCCCCCTTTCCCACCCCTTAACTATGCGGCCACCTGAGCAGACATCCTCTTAGAAATGAGACCTTATAAATAAAGTTTTGTTAGAAACAACCCGGCCACTGCTTTATGTAGCATCTAGGGCCTCTTCTGCACCACAACCACAGATGAGACGCGTACTCTGCCACCTATACGGGCTGCAGGACTAGAAATGTTTATTATCTCGCTCCTTACAAGGGCTGCCACATCCTGCTTGAAAGTGGTTGTGACCAGTGGTTAGGAATTGCTAAGTGTCAGGTGATTGAAAACGAAGTAGTTGAATACTCATAAAAACTCTGTGAGGCCAGGCAGTGGTGGCGCACGCCTTTAATCCCAGCACTTGGGAGGCAGAGCCAGGCGGATCTCTGAGTTTGAGGCTAGCCTGGACTACAGAGTGAGTTCCAGGAAAAGGCACAAAGCTACACAGAAAAACCCTGTCTCAAAAAACCAAAAAACAAAACAAAACAAAAACAAAAAAAGCCCTCTGTGAGATGAACCTCGTCAGCCCGATGTTCTACATGAGAAAGTAGAAGGACAGAGAGGAAGAGTAGGTTACCATGATCACATGACTAGGAAACCTGCCTGTGATTCTGCATGTCTGCGTCCCTGGTACCTGGCTGTGCCACAGGATTGCTAGGACAGCCCATGAATGCTGGAGCCTGGGGTCCATGGGGGCTGAGCTACCAAAGGCCAGGCAGGGTCAAGGCACCTGGTGGGCCCTGCAGGCCTGGAGATGGGGCTGGGGACCTGGGGCTGCTACAGTGAGGGGATGTTTGTTCTAGGCTTGGGGTGGCCCTCCCAGAGGCTCAGTGTTAGCATCTATGACACCCAGTGCCCTCTCCCTGCAGACTGAGGGTGCAGAACCAAGTCTGCTTGCCGCTCACGGGCTGGCTCACATGCCCTTCCACAGAAAAGCAGAAGACACATCCAGTTCCTGAGAACGCCAAGAAACAGCATGTGTGTGTCATTTTTCTCAATTTCAGTTTTCACTGTGACAGCTGTGGCCCAGCTCCTGGAATTTGGTGCACCATGCACAGGCCAGAGATGACACATTCGATAGAGAAGTGAGACCGACCGGGAAGCAAACAGAGCTCGGAGAAGAGGCGTTTCCGCGCCTTGCAGAAGATGTGGGGAGGCTCAAAGGGGGGCTTTACAGAACCAGGAGACACCTTAGGTGACAGTCACAACCCATGACAGATCCCAATAAAAAGTTCACAAGAAAAAAAAATATCCACCAGGCATTGGGGGTCCTACCCTGTGGTCCCCTTACTCTGCACACATGGTCCTGAGGACCAGGGCTATCGTGGACACTTAGAGGCCACAGAGTTCAGGTCACAAAGGTGGGCCCCTTTCAACCAGCATCATTATCTGTCACGGTGTTTTCTCCCTGTACCTTTCCAAACTTGTGAATGAGCAGAGCAGGATTTAAAGTGAGGGCAGGAAAGAACATCCCACATGAACGTCTGTGCTTTTCAGCGCGGTAGCACGTGCCATTTTTAAAATAGTTTCTGCACATTGTGGACAAACAGGATCTGCGACAGCCCCCAACAACAGCAGCCCTGCTCTATTTCAATGAGGAAAAAAAAAATCCCAATTCCAGTCACGCTTCTTTCTGAGAATTCATGCTGGAGTGCACTCAAGACAGCTGAGAAACAGCAAGGCCCCACCAGGGAGCCTGCCCCCTTGTGGACATCAAGATGCATTGCAAGACCACCCTAGGACAAGGAGGCTGGTCAAGGAATGCATTTAATTAACAAATGATAGCCTGCTTTGATAAATAACAATGCCCAGGTTTAAGGCACAGCGGAGGCCATGGGCAGGTAACAGTATGTGTGGTACAGTATAAAGAGCAGAGAAAACAAGGGGTCCCATAGGGGGAAGAAGAGGCCTGACCTAAGACAGGGACACGAAGGAAACTCGAGAAAGGCTTTGCAAAAGAAGTGCCACCAGAGTGAGTGTAGAAGCTGAGTGTGAACCATCCAGAGGGTTGGAGGATGGAGGAAGCGGAACACATGGGACACATGGAAGGACACTGTAGGCGGAGCGGAGTGGCCAGAGCAGAGGATCCACGCGGAGCTAGCAATGCGGGCCCAGTCAGACCTCAAGCCTGGGGAAAGGATGGAGGAAGAGCATGGGGCACGTGGAGTTTCTCCCAGTGACAGACAGGTGTCCCTGGAGGCTCCTAAGCGGCGGCATTTCCTCCTGCATGGAGGAAATGCTGCAGAGCCGGTGAAGGGATGCCAGGCCCCATTATGAGGTCAAGACCAAAGCTAGAGGGAAATTAGCGTGTGGATGCCGCTGCCATGTTGAAGAGTGCCTCTGGGGCCCACAGCGTAGAGAGCCCAGCTTGGCAGGCCAGCCGCCCTCACTCCCGTCAAGCCAGAAAGCCCCGCTACCCTTTCTTAAGGCTTGGCTTGTCATCGTCTTCCAAGGGTGTCTCCTCTTCCTGGCCAGCTTCTTTCAGGTTCACATGAAACTCTCCGAGCCTCTGCTCCTGCAGGCTTGTGGTTAATTGCATCTCCAAATAGCTAACGCTTCAAAGAGGCAGCAAGCCAGGGAAAACAAATTTTGCTTCTACATTAGATGCAGAGGACTCTTTGCATAAAAGGTTTTCCATTTGGGGGAGGAAATGGGAAGGGGTGATATATGCAAGTGTGCTTCTCGTCACCCAGCAGCCAGGCACTTCTAATTCCACCCACTAGTTAAGTGTACCTGGCTCAGGGACGTGGCCGGCAGGAGAAAAATAAACATGTTCAGAAGTCAGCGCTATTTCAGTGGCTTGCTTGTGTCTGAGACACCCAGCCCTCTCTCTAAGGTGATGTGCACCCCAGGCCCTGCTCTGTGGAGGACGCAGTGGGAATGGCTGACAGACTGGTGTCTTAGGGAACACTCAAGGCCACCTGCTGCCCTCTGCACCGGTTTCCTCGGGGCTCAAAAGGTGAAGGCTTAGACAACGTTGAAGCGACTCGCGTTCCAGTTCATCGGCCCTCACTCACTGGTCAGTGACTCCCAGTGTGCCTGAGATGCCTCGCCAGTGCTGAGAACGTGCACTGCGCTGCTTTGAACTCCGTAGTAATAAACTCAGGATCACCAATAATGCATCCAAGTCACGTTAAGGAAAAGCAACGAAAAGCACTTTCCCTTGGAGTAATTTACCCGAGAGCTCAGGCTCGAGTCCTTTGCTTCTCTTCCCGGTGTCTTCCACTGTTCCCTGGCTGTTGTATGAGCTCATACTTTAGAACCCTTGTTCTCAGGCAAGAAGGGAACAGGGAAGACATTGAGCCAAAGGAGGATGTTCACACACACACACACACACACACACACACACACACACACACACACTATGGAGAGAAAACTTGAATAAAGGGAAAGAGGGGGATGAAGAAAGAAGGTAAGAAAGAAGGAACCAATGGAGGAAAGGTACAAGTAATAAAGGAAGGGGGAGGGGCAGAGGGATCGGGGAGGGAGGGAGGAGGCCCACATGGCTGGCCCAGGCTAGACAGAGCCAGCATTGGCACTGGCTAGCTCCCTGCCCCTCTCCTTTTTGCCCTGCTTTGCATGTTGGCATCTTGCTCCAAGGAGTAGGAACTTTAGCCACAAGTAGCTTCAGACTCATAAACTCCAGCCTAAGGACCAAGGCGGGAAACTTGCTCAGGTAGAGAGACTCAAGGAAGATCCTGGGCTACCCCGGTAAGTGCAGCAGGAGGGGGCTTGCACGCTAGCATTGCAGACCCACTCACTCTTGCTCAGAAGTGGGTGGCTTCTGGGATTGCCAGTCTCCCCAGCATCACATGGGTGTGAGTAAAGCAGGAGTTTGCCCCCTGGTGGAGCAAAGGCCGCTTGTGTCACACTGGTGAATGTGACTCTCAGGTGACTGCTAGCCAAGGAAGACTTGGGTGTCAGCAGCGAGGAGGGCTGTGTCTGTGCAGAGAGCAGCAGGTACAGATTGTGGGGGCCCCCGTGCTGGAGGAGACCCTTATATCTCCACTTCTGCTTTTCCAAAGGACTATGGATATGTGCCCAGCTTCCCTAGAAGCCAACACAGAGGTGGCTCCCCTGTTCTCTGGCTTCCAGACTCCCCTGCTGGCCTGGGCACTCAGAAGCCCAGGATGGCTCCCAGATGAAACTTACCTCCTCCATAGTGTAGAAGTTTCTTTGCCATACAGCATCTTTGCTTCCAGGCATTGCTATATTCGATGAGAACACACACGCACACCCCTGCCTAGGAAGCAGCTGTGGACCTCTGCTGAGCACAGGCCTCCTCTCATGGTTCTCTCCAGATCAGGGACACTTTGGTGGCGGTGGCGGTAGGGCTCAAACTCAGAGAGGGCAAAGAAGGCACTAGCTCACGGTATCCAAGTCCCTAGAAGGAACCCAGCCTCAAACTAATATTTGCATCCCTAGGTTTAACCCAGGGGGTACCCAAGGCCCAGCTGAGCCCTCCAGACTCTGGGGAAGGCTGGACCCTAGGACTATCCAAGGTCTCCTGGGCCCAGGGCTGTTCATGAAAGTGCTGCCCCATCCAAGTGACCTACCTGTCTTTCTTTGGGACATTTCCCTTCTACTGTACTGTTAGACACATGACCATCTCTGTCATTTGTGGTTTGTGGCATAACGCTAGTTGGCTCCGCTTCGGTCACAGAGAATCACAGGCCTTGGAGTCCAGCAACAGCAAGCTCCCAGTGCCAGAGGCTGGAGTCCAAGGTCAAGGTTCCCTCGTGGCTTCCCTTCTTGACTTGCAAATGGCTGCCTTCCTGCCCTGTCTAGGAGGATGTTCCATGGGCTGCTGAGAAGAACGTGTATTCGGCAGCATTTGAGTGGAATGTTCTGTAGATCTCTGTTCAGTCCATTTGATGTACAATGTCATCTGATTTGAACCTTTCCCTTCCCTTCTCCCTTCGCATGTGTCTGTGTCCCGGTTTCCTCCCCCTCTTCTTCTGGTTTATTTATTTTTATTTTGTGTGCTCCAGTGTTTTTCCTGCATATGTGTCTGTGTGAGGGTGCCCCTGGAGCTGGAGTTACGGACGGTTGTGAGCTGCACGTGGGTGCTGGGAGTTGAACCCAGGTCCTCTGGAAGAACAGCCAGCCCCTGGTTTCATCTTCTTAGAAGAACGCTAGTCATTATAGAGTGGGACCACCCTAACGACCTCATTACCTTTTCAATATCCTGTCCCCAGACACAATTACATCGTGGATGTTGGGAGTTAAGCTCGTGGATGTGGGCTGCAGGAAGGGATGTGGTCTGGCCCATGGTATCACTGTGAGAGGCTCTTTGTGACCAGCTGCAGCCATCTTCCTCCCAGGCAGTTTCCTTCTTTCTTTTAGATTCAATTATTTTACTTTACGTGTGCGGATGTTTTGCCTGCATGCATGTATGTTCACCATGTACCTTCTTGTTGGATCCCCTGGAACTGGGTTTATGGATGATTGTGAGCCACGGTGTGGGCAATGGGAATTGAGCCCAGGTTCAGCAAGAACAGGCACTTTTTTTTTTGTTTGTTTGTTTTTGTTTTTTTCGAGACAGGGTTTCTCTGTGTAGCTTTGCGCCTTTCCTGGAACTCGCTTTGGAGACCAGGCCTGCCTCTGCCTCCCAAGTGCTGGGATTAAAGGCGTGCGCCGCCACCACCCGGCCCAAGAACAGGCACTCTTAACTGCTGATCCATCTCTCCACCCACCTTCATGAGTCAGCATTGGCTGCAAGTTGGGGAACAGATGTCCACCATGGGTCGGAGAAAGGGGCCGCATGCATGGGGCACACCACCACGGCCAGAGACGGCCCAACCATAGTGCTGTTGGGTCTGTAGTGTTTCCCACTGAGGCTCGCCATTTCCTCAGTCTAGCAGCACTGTGAAGAACACAGTGTGGTCATACTCTCAGTGCCCTCCTTTCTGTCCTTGATTTTGAAAAGTTGGACCTGATTGGAGAAAGTGTGTCACTGGGAGTGTGTTCTTAGGAGTGTTATCTTGCCCTGGCCCCTTCCTGTTAATGTTCTTCTTCTTCCTGCTTGCCATGATGTGAAATTCTCTGCTCACCACCGTGTTCCCCAACGTAGATTAAAATCCCTGAAATGATGTGGGAAACGGGTCTCCTTCTTCCTCCTAGTCGCTTACGTTAGACATAAACAGTTACGGGAAAGCTAACACGGGCTGCTCTGAGGAACAGGAGGAGGTCGAACGTTTCCCTTAGCATAGGAGGAGTCGAGCACTGGTCCCTGACTGCCCCACCCCGACAGGACCCCTGCAGGCATGTCTCATGCCATCCCCCAGCCTGCTGCTCCCGAAGCAACCACAGTCGATGACGTACTTTGTCAACCCACCAGGATGCTCGTGAACCCCGAGATGCCCTAGGGCATTCCAAAGCAGCACGGAAAGCACAGAGTCTAATTACTCCCCAAGCACTAATCTTTTGCTACCCCAAGTGGGTTCCATCTTATTAGATTTTTTCCTTTTCAGCCTGTCCAGAACTTTCTAGATTCTTCATGAATCTGTATGTGTCATGGAGTTTCTCTTGCTGTTGATTTGTGGTCTTAATACTACTATTGTGACGAGTCAGGATAGAGAAATTATTTTAATTTTTCTTGTCTTTGTTGAGGCTGGGTTTGTGCCCTGTATAGGAGGATGTTCCATGGGCTGCTGAGAAGAACGTGCACTCGGCAGCATTTGAGTGGAATGTTCTGTAGATCTCTGTTCAGTCCATTTGATGTACAGTGTCATTTGATTTGAACCTTTCTGTTTATTTTTGTGTGGAGGGATGGCCCATGGGTGAGTATGTGGTATTGAAGTCACCCACTAATATCAGGCTAAGGTAACCTGTGGCTTTCCATCCAATAGTGTGTTTCATGAGATTGTATGTACCAGTATTCAGGGCAGATACATTTAGAATCCTAATGTCCCCTTGATGGATTATTGCTTTAATTTGAAGTCTGTTTTGTCAGATTTTAGAAGACCTTTTGCATTCTTCTATGTTCGTCTATGATGTATTTATTTCCTTTCATCAGTAAACGTGGTAAGTTCCCTAGGTCTCCGTGCATTGACCAATGAAGATGTTGACTGGGCTGTAGATGACACTCTGCCAGCCCCTCCTTGTTTTAGAAGATCCCTCATGATGGCCAACAGCCAGCTCTAAGTCCTGACGGCTCACACCCAGATGCACATTTATGGAAGACATCATTTCAACATGTATCTCACACACATTTCCCTTGCCAGCCAGTCCAGCTGTCAAGAAAGCAAATGGGTTCCCACTGTGCACCATTTGGGTCCCAGGACTCTGCTGAGAGTACACATCCCTGGCTCCAAGGGACCCGGTGAGCAGAGAGAACTTTGGATCAGCCCCCTAGGAGATGGGAAGATGGCCTTCAGAATGGAAAGATCAGCAGCCGAGGTTGGAGGGAGAGAAGGATGGAAGTGTTTAGAGCAGTTGGAGATCTGTCTAGTTACAGAAATGGAACACATGGGAACTTGAGAAGCCACCAGAAAGGTCACATGAATGTTTATTACATAGAAAAGAGGAAAAAGAAGATTTCCAAAACCGTATTTCCAAGAATTAAAAAAAAAAACAAACAACAAAAACAAAACACAAATTAGAATGCCAAAGAAATGCCATGCTTTGTATATTTATAACAGGATTGCATGTGTATGTACACATATGTATATGGAGATATGTACACGGGCTTTGTTGTTGTGGGTGGTTCTCCATCACATGGACAGTAGCATTGCTGGAAGGAAGGGGTTCAAAGCCGGCAGGAAGCTGGAGAAGCAGGAGCTCTGCTCAGCTCTGTGGAATCCTGTGGACCCCGGACCGAGACTTGCGGGGGGGGGGGGGGGGGGGGGGAGTGGTGTCAAGCCTGAGAACACTGGGAAAATTTAGCCAAAGTCAGACCTGGGCCCCAGTTTCAGCCAGGCAAGTCTAGAATCTTCCCTAGGGCTGAGATATTCCAAGTAGTCTCCAATCTTTGGAATGGGCTGGCAATGCCCCCCTGGCTGGAGCGAGGCATGTGGGCTGGCTCCCTGTGAGTAGGGGTGAGAGAAGAAAGCCCTGGATATCGTCAGAGAACAGGAAAAATGTACAGTGGTTAATTTAACAGAGACAAGAGACCCAAACGAAGCCAACGGCGACACCAAAACAGTAATTCACAACCCAGCACTTGCCGTAATTCAGCGACAGTGCCAGGGTCTCCCTTTTGTGTGTCGTTGAAACCAAAACAGCAGCCTGTGCCACGGTATCCAGCTGTGCCTGTGAGAAGGCCAGCCACAGCTCCACAAAAGCCTGCAGAAGTTTGTCACAAGCCCATCATCTCTCTCTGCTCAGATCTTCCCTCCTCCTCTGCTCCTCGCCGGCTCCTTCAGAAAATGAAAGTCCTGTCTGAAGTCCCAGAAAAGCCTCAGGAATTGGTCACCGCCTCTTCTCACCTCTCGCACATCAGACCACCCTGCAGCCCCCGGACTTCAGTGGATCTGGATTTGGTGCCATGGGGATACCGAGCCCAGAAGAGAGAGGAACCCGGTGTGCGTAGGGGATGGAGTTGGGGGGAGGGGCGGGGGGGGGGGGCTGACTGGGGTGAGGACAGCAATGATACAGCTTTTCTGAGTTGTCACCCATGCTGGGGTGGGGCTTTTCTGTGACATAGCTTACCAAGAGTCACCCATGCTCCTGTAAGTAACCCCATAAACTCACTGGGTCCCAGATTTAACTTTGGTGGAATCCTTTCTTTAGACCTTTGGTAACCTATCTGGGGCAAAGAGACACTTCTCTGTGTTTCCCCAGGAAAGGTCACTTGCCCTGCAGGGAGGAGGGTTGTGGCATGTTGGACTAGTGTTTGTTTTGCCAAGAAGAGTCTGGGCTCTCCCAGCTCTGGGGCTGCCAGCCTTTGTGAGTAGTAAGGTCAACATGCCTCCCCTGCCTGGGTGGGCCTGGGTTCTCTAAACCCTTGGCTTTGGCAGGATTGGGGAAATAAAGGGCTGGCTTTATTCCTATACTGTAGAGAACAAGGCAGATAGAGGGACATGGGTGACGCTAGACCATAGTCACCCCGAGACATGAAGGGTACTCGGGACCACCATGGTTGGGATACATTCTGTCATGGTGCATCATGGGATTGAGGCTGGGTTGTGCTCTGAGTGGAATCATACCCTGCCTCTGTGAAGCCAGTAACATTCAAAAGCTTTCAAAAGCCGACAGGAAGAGGAGGAAGACTGTAGACCCTGAGCCTCCCCTCACCACTCACCTATTCACAACACTATGTCACTGCCGCTACCCAAGATGACCTCCATGTCCCCGACAACCTAGGCACAGAACTCTCTGGAAGGATACAGAGCAGCTGGTCCTTGAAGAAAGGGTCTCCCCAGCCTTGCTGTCACTGGTGGAAGCTGGGTACTGCAGGGATGTGGAGTGAAGGGTATCTTTCATCTGAGCTCAGGACCTGAGCACTTTTAGCACTGAAGGAACATTTGCTAACTGCAGAACCCCACAGCTGGGCCAGTGGACCCCACCCCCGGCCCACAAATGGTGTCCTGGCTTCCTGCCTCCACTAGGGGGAGACCTTGGTCTGCATTGGGCACACTTCTGCCCTGGAGTAAGTGATGGCGGTGTTCTCTAAGCCCAAAGCCTCCCAAACCACAGAGGAGGCCAGCCTCTGGGAAGCCATGACTAGGGAGGCTGGGGGGTTCCCAAAGCTCCCCTCGGATCCCTACAGTGGAGCTAGAACATGATCCAGAGGGTGTGAGAAAGACCTGCCGGGAGCGTTACCACTAACAGAGCACTACATTTCTGCATCCCCAGCATGCTGTACATGGCCCCAGCTTTCTTCACGTGGGTCCTTAAGAAGGACGCACATCACTAAGGACTGGATGGCCCACTCCCACCTCATGTAAGCTGGAGGCATGTGTTAAGGTGGCCCACCCGCCCAGCCAGGAAGAGACCAGCTAAAGAGAAAGACGGCTGTGTTTTGCATCTTAAGGAAAAAGGACCAGCCATTCAGCTTCACTTTGCCCCTTCAGAAACCTTAGACCTTTGGGGGGGATTTTTTTGGTCTTGGGGTTTCAGCCACTGTATGTTGGCCTTAGACCCAGTGTTTGAGATGTAAAGATGGTTTTTCTTTTGCACATCTTGATCCTTTTCTGTTTGGGGGACATGCTGGGTCTCCTTTAGCTGAGCTCTCCTCTCTGCTCCCCAGCCCCCAGCATCCTACACCCCACGATTTTATCATGCATCAGTGCAGCATTGGTCCTGTGAGGGAACGCAGGGACTGGATCCCATGAGCTAGGCAGCTCTCAGTACCAACTGTCTCCAGCTGCCATCTGCTCCCACCCTCCATCAGGGGCCCGCAGAAGCCAGGGGGTATGGCTTTGAGGGCAGATGAGGTCAAGGACCCAGGAAGGCAGGGGGAAAACCCTGCCCCATCCATCTGAAGAGGTTCACTATCCCTCCCTGTGACTCCTGAGGGGTGTGTGTCTGGGGGAGATGCCTCCACTCTCCATGGGAAAGCTTAGCTAACCCCCTCTCCACAGGCTGTTCACAGAACCCAGGAGATGAACTGCTCTGGGCAATAGCTGGGCCAGGCCTTCTGTGGGGTTGTGTTCTGGAGGTGGACACAGGTCTGGGGCCTGGAGGCAGGGAGCAGACCATGTCCTTGTCACTTCCTTCTCATCTCTCCAGGGCAGCTGGAGACTTGAACCAGGGCAGCAGCTTGGTCAGACTGAGGCTGGGGGTGGGTGATACCCTTGTGGCCACAGTCCACAATCCACAGGACCCCTGGCCACGGTCCGGAGTCCCCAGTGGTCTCCACAATACACTACATACTGCTGCTTAGTTTTAGCTTGGCAAAACCTAGAACCACATGGGGAATGTCTTAATGAGGAGTTATTCAGATCAGATTGACCGGTGGGCATGTCTGTGGAGGGTTATCTTAATTGTTCATTGAACAATTGTTCATTGAAGTTAGTGGTCCACTCTGATTGTGGGCGGCACCGTTTCACAGTCCTGGACTTAGTGTACATAAAACTAGCTGAGGCGCCAAAGAGCACACGGCACGGACGCATTTGTTTCTCTTGCTCTTGACTGCGCATGTACGACTAGCCGCTTTGAGTCCCCGCATCATGACTCCTCTGCACATCACCTGGATTAGAAGAAGCAAAAATGCAAACAGAAACAAAAGCCCCCTCCCTCCCGCATGCTGCTCTTTGGTCAGCACATTGTATCATGGCGACAGAAAGGAAACCAGGGCTCGGGCTACCCGGCGCCTCTCTGTTGCTCCGGGGTCCCACTGTGGTGGAAAAATGGCCCCTCAGACCACGACGCCACGTCAGTTCCCGGCAGAGTCTCTTTCACCAGGATGCTCTCTGTGTGCCTTTGGTCTCTGCCCCTGCCACTCCTAGCCAGAGAATATTCTTCTGAATTCTTTTTCCAAGGTTGGGACAGCGGCCCTGAGCTATGCCATCCAGGCAGACTCGTCACTGAAGGCCCCTGTAGCCACAAAGCGCTTTCTGGCTGCATGGCCCTGCTTTCTAGATGGCTGGTGTTTAGTAAATGAACTCTGGTCACCTAGATCCAATGGCCAGGCTGGACTATGTGGAGTAATTTAGCCACTGTCCATCATCTGAGAATATACTATATATATACTAAAGCTATTCTAATGGCAATCCTCAGACTCACTATTCTGGGGGACTCCTAAGTCTACCCACATCGGCCGCCTGGAGTGTGGGGGAGTGCCAGGGAGACAGCTTTCCAAGATCACAAACCCCTGTATTAAGTCATCCCACACTGGAACTCACGGTGACACTTGTCACTCTGAAAAGTCCCACTCGAGTCTGGCTCACGTCACGAAACAAGCAATACAAATTGCTGTCTCCTTTTAACGCCCCCAGGAGCCACCCCCAGCCCAAGCCCGGCACATAGACGCCTCCCTCACTCTGGGGGCTGCCCTTGCCAAGGCCTTGTCATCACTGGCTATGTGGAGTAAAGGGCCGTGGGATGGCAGCATAGGAGGGCATTGACCCATCGTTTCCCTGTGCCGTGGCTGTCTGGTACAGCTTTGGTACCTGATGTGGCTTCCTTGAGGGCAGTGATCTGCCAGAGTGGTGTCCCAACACAGGAGCTGTAGACACACAGAAGCAACAGAAGGAAACGCAGGAAGAGACAGGACCCTGGTGTTTGAGGTGCAACTTGATCGCACACGGCCCTGGAAGAAACTAATGGGTAGACACAGGGTAGGACAGGCAAACTAGTCCAGAGTCAGAGCCAGGAGGGAGTAGTCACAGGACTACATCTCTTCATGATGGCGTCAGGGGCCGTCCAGTTTGGGGGCCTGCTCCCAAAGACTGCGATTAAGAAGCCTGGCAGGGGGCTGGAACCCCAGGGCCATGGGAGCTGCTTCCCAAGAGCCTCCATCCACCAAGGCAGTGGGTGGACAGCTCCTTTCCTTAGCCCTGGCCAGGCTGTGACAGAGCCTCTGTTAGATAAGGAAAGATTCTCCAAGAGGGACCCAATGATGGCTCAGGGCCAGTGTGGCTGGGAACTGAGCTCTGGGCCTGTCCCACATGTTAGCGCTTCCTACGTTAGAACGAGGATGAAGGGGGATGCAAACAGCCACACCATCGCTGTAACTTCGGGCCGCCTTTCTCTTCATCAGACTGGTGCCCGCAAACCTTCAGTTGGTCTCCCCTACTAACGATCTAGCTCTGTACTGGTACATCACTCCCAGGTTTGCCGCTTAAAGGGCCACCAAGGTCCACACGTCGTGACACCAACTCCAGCCTCGCAACGCATCCTCTTGCAGCCCGTATGAATTCCAGGTCGAAGTCCTCAACCTCACGAGGTTGCTCTTCTCACACTTCAAATGCAGACGAGTCTCCAATGTCCCCCAGGACTTGCTCGGGAGACCAGAGCGGGCAAGGCTATTTACATTTCGTGGGTCCCAAGCCATCTGACTATTCACGGGACTCTCTAGAGATAGTCGCATGCTCGGCAGTGGGTGGGAAGCCCAGACTCAGCTCGGGTGTTAGGAAATAGCAATGAATGGATGCCGTCACCTTCCTCAAACTGAACCATCTGGATTCGGAAACACGTGGATGTCAGAAGGAGAGGGGACCAGAAACAATAGTAAATACATCCAAGAAGGCTGTTGGTCTGCAGCCACTGACAACTCAGTCTGGTCATTTTGCATATAAACATCTGGAATTCTAGCAACACCATCTCAGAGGTGGAGCCAGTGCCACCCTTGCCTCTGGGAAGCAAAGGTCACACGCACACACCCAGCGACTAAAAGGCTAGGGCGTCATCAGACACCTGTGGGGACCCAAGGGCCTTTCTACACTGGGCTACCACCTGGCTACCTTGCAACCTCCACCCTGATACTGCCCCCAGGAGACCACAGAGCAGATACAGGGAACCACACGGTTGAGTGAGGGGGTGAGGGCCCAGGAGAAATGTTCCATGAAGTCCTAATGCCTGGAAGAGTGCCTGATCACCTGCACGGGGTCTACAGCAGCCCACCCTGGCAGGCCGGGGTGAGTGGGCAGTTGGAGTAGCGTGCCCAGCATCCCTGGTGCTTGGTCAATTTCCTGCCTCTAGCCCAGTCCTGAAGTTCTGGCCCTGTTCTTCCTGTGCCCTCTGGAGCAGAGGGAGAAGTTGGCCTCAGAGCCTGCTGAGAAAAGCAGGTGTGTTTTTCAAAATAAATAATATGTTTTGAAATACTCCCTTTCTACCCCAATCTGAGAGGTGGCAGAAGAGAACATGGGAAGGTCCTTGTGCCCGGAGTCACCTGGTGCGGCCCTCACAGGACCCTGGACTTCCCTGGCAGGTCCTGGAGGCTCACAGCTGCTGTGGGATACCCTGATCCTTGTACCCTGTGAGGAAGGAGAAGAGGAGAGGCAGTTAGGGGACACCCCCTTTGGGATTTGTCTAACATGGCCCCGGACCAGAATATACTAACGGGACCTTGTTTACAATATGAGGACCTTATTTGTACAGTGAGCAGCAAAAACCTATTTACAGGCAAGGCTACATAGGAGGGAAGAGGGAAGAGGGAAGGAGAGATGGAGGAAAGAAGGGAAGAAAGGATGAGGTTGGCCATCCAAGAAGGGAACGACTGTCTGACATTTGTTCAACCAGCTGCATGGCTGGGACAGGAACGGGGCCGGAGCACACTGCGTCTTCAGAGCATTGTTGCTAATCGTGAGATTTTTGTTTTCCCGTATCAGAGATGAAACCCAGGCCCTCATAGGCACTGACTAGTGCTTCTCCCCTGGCTGTATCCACATCCCTCCCTGGGAAAGTTGGAGCACTGATGATGTGAGGGAATTGTTGCTAATCTGATCGGGTGAGATTACAGGAGCTGAGGCAGCAGGGAAGGGGGTGCTAGGCTGTGACTCTGCCAGCCAGTTACCTCGGTCTAAGAAGGAATGCCAGGAGCCCAAGCTGGGTCTCTCTCTGTGTAGTGGGTCTCCTGTCAATCTTAGGTGTTAACAATCCAGTGATGGTTAGGGGCCTGGGGGAAGCAGAGGTGATGAGCGTGGTCCTGAGTGGCCAAAGATGGTGGAGACGTTAGGGACCTGTTATGCTAGGCACTCTCCTTCCCAAAGAAAGGCTACAAACGCAACTAACCATTCACCTATAAAAGGCTGGGTATCTGCAGGAGAGAGGGTGCGCATCTACCAACAGACTCACCTTGGGAGACTGCAGCCGCAGAGAGGCAAGGCAGCAGAGGGAAGAGGAGAGAGAAAGAGAAACAGTCTGAACACAGAAGCCAAAGCACTGGCAATGTAAGGTGAGGGGGGTACTCTACCAAAGACCCCGCCAAGACAGGGCTTCAGCCAACGTGGGCTTGGTCCTTCCAGTGAGCAGCCACTGTGGCCAGCTCTGCCGGTTGACTGCACCACATTGTCCTGCCCCCGGCTGCCTAGTGCCGCCTCCAGCCATTCTCACACCTCTGCTCACCGCCTGACTTTCTGCCTTCTTCACTCCCCCGCTCCCAGCCCATGCTCTCAGGGTGCATTCTGGGCGGTTTAGAAGAGGGACAGGTACAGAGAAGGCAGATGTGACCGACAAACTAAAGAGGCCGCAGTGACCTGCCCTGGTCCCAGCCCCGCTCTGTCTGGGCTACACTATTAGTCCTTTCCACGGACCGGACCCACAGTATAACGCCTGCTGCTTTGGGAAAGACCTGAGAATGGAAAACATCTTGGAGACATCTCAGATCGATTGGTAATGACTGCCCAGAGCCTTATGCCGAGACAAATGTCACAAATGATTATCAGTGTCTGATGTGGACGTAGCCATAGAAAGAGCAGCCAGGAGAGCTACCAGAAAGTAGTGACTAGCAATCAAAACAGGCTGCTATGACTGTTGCCGCTCGCTGTTAACATAGACGGAGCATCGATGTTCAGCCGACTCTGATTCTTCTCAGAAGTTTTTATTTGATACTGTGTTTGCTGGTGGCCAAGGTGCCATGGAAACCCAACCTGTGTTCATATGTGAGTGATGCCAGAGGAACAACCCTCTAGCCAGCTGTTCCTGGGACAAAGTCAGTTGCAGCTGTTCCCTTCTAAGGGGCTATTCCAAGACCCCCTCCTCAAACATGGCTGCTTAGTGCAAGACCAGCCCATCTCATGGGAGGGGGGCATCCACCTTTTGAGAAGAAGTGAAAAGGCCGTGGCTGTTGAGATCGGTGGGTGCATCTGGCAGTCTGCAAAGAGAAGGCAGGAACCGATTTTCTTCTGCAGCCCCCCCAAATCATGGTGAAAATTTGGTGCCAAGACAAAATCCCTGGATACATCTCAGATACCCAAGGGGCCGACAAACCCACAAGGGAGCCAAGAGGGTGAGAAGGGAGAGCTGGGCTGGAGGCCCTGACATCTGTACGTCCTGCAGCCAGATTATACACCAGCCCACAGAGTTCCAGCCAAGCCAGCAGCAGCCTGAGAGACAGGCAGGCAAGGAGGGCCTGGACCCCCATCAACACATCTTGGGGTCTATGTTATCTCATCTAGGGCTAACAAGAGTGCTCTTAAACTTATGGTTTTGGTCTAGACCCCTGTTCCTGGGGATTAAGGAGGACCAGAGACAAGCATGAAAGATTACTGACTTACAGTGGTTCAACTCACGGCATTTCAAGTTTAAGATGTGTTACTTGGGGTCCTGAACTCATTTTGACATGGTAGTCCTGGCATGTGATGGGTTCAATGGGCAGTAATCAGAGGCAGGCCAAAGAGCATCTTGGATGCAGGAAGCTCTGGGGCTAAGATTTGGCATCAACACACATTTATGGAGACCTCGTCTGGCACATATTCCTTACTGCCATGGCAGACCTGGAATATCCCCCGAAGGCCCAGATATGAAGGTCGGCCCCCTAATGGGAAGTCTTTGGCTTACTTGATGCATTCCCTTGAAGGGGATCTGGAGACTCTCATTTCTTCTCTTTCTTTCCCCTCCCAAGGTATGAAGTGAGTGGCTTTTGTCCTGCCATGAAGAGCTATCTGGTCACAACTCAGAGTAACAAGGCCAACCAAGCCTCGATCGAGTCTTCTAAAACTCAGGGTGATGGAACTCATTTTCTCGATAGGTTGACTTATCCCAGGTGTGTTAGGATAACAGGAAGCTGACTAACACTCTTATTGGAGTCCCAACACTGCTGACCGATGCCTGTTTAAGAAGCAGACAAGCCAGTGGTGTGAGGCTGATATAGGCTTCCCAGGTCTTCTAGAGTAGCCATACTACCTAGGGTCTAACTGGGAATGGGATCTGGGGCCTGCAGACGTCCCACGAGTCCCTGGGGAAGTGGCCTAGTGGCCCCTGGGAAGTCAACAGTGGGAGTGAGACTCAGTGGAGGGGTCATCAGATTCGGGGGGAGCGGTACAGTTCACCTCGATGAGGCTCTTCCCAGCAGAAAGGGGTGTTCCCCTCACTGCCGCCTGGTGCGCCTCCCCTGGCTCCACCTACGGGACATCCAGATGGTCCAGCCCACTGACTTCCTCTCTCAATTCTGGGAAGACCTGCTATTAAATCTGGCACCCTGGGTACACTGAGCCCCACTAGGCTCTGACACTTGAACCTTCTCTGGTGGGGTGATATAATTAGCTACTGACTCTGGTCCTAGCGTTGTGTGTGCCTGAGTTTCCTGTGTCGTCCAAAGAATTGCTGAGGCTAAGTAAGTTCTGGATCGTTCTAGACTATTCTAGGTCATTCTATGGCCTCTGGTCTTGGCTTCTCCTCCTGCCTCTAGGGTCCTCCCCTGGCACAGCTCCACTACGCTGGCAATTCAACCTGTGAACCAGAGAGGAGCAGCCTGTGGGGAGAGGGTACAAAGAACAAAGCGGCTGAGGAGATGTGGCCCCAGTCACTGAGGCCCTCCGCCCCGTGGGGTAGGAACAGGAGTGGAGGTACAGGGAAGCAGCTGTTCAGGGAGGTGATGTCTGATTGAAGAGTCTGCCAGGTTATTTTTAAAATGATCATTTGTCTTTGGTAAAATTTGATTTTGAAACTTCATATATTTCCACAAAATGCTTTCATGCCTAAACCGATTTTGCATTAATGATGGATGAATCACTAACGCCTTCAAAGACAGTGAGAAGTTTTGCATCAACCAACCTAGTGAGGAGTCGTTTAGGTCCATGTGTAACACAGTTACGCAGCTTCCTGCGGGTGAAGGCAGTGTGTGGCCTTGCTCTTCCCCTGGAAACTGTGATGCAGACACACAACCATGGGCCAGGAGGCTGACCTCATTCTGAATCCATCAGCTTACCCAGGTTCAGTGGGAGAGCTGCTTCCTTGACAAATGCTGGAGAGGGCCCTCCCTTGGAGACCCCCCTGCAGGGCTGGTGTGGTAGAGAGAGGCCTCTGGCACAGGTGGCCAGGGCACTAGGGTAGAGGAACAGGTGTGCCCTTGGAAGCTGCATCCAAGGATACAGGTGTCTTGGGGGTGAGAGGTCCTGGCCCAAGTGTAGTCATCCTATTCCTCCTAGGCTCCTCCTCACTTCTGGCACCCTGGCCAGACCCCGCCCCGCTCTGCCCTCAACACACCAGCCATTACTCACTGGCAAGGATGACCATGTCCATGCCCCAGAAGATGCTCATGATCCAGCCCACCATAACGATGGCCGTGAGCACCTGAATTAGGGCCGCAGCGATATTCAGCCAGAAGACGCAGCACACGTGCCTGTCTGGGAGGTCAGTGCGGGCCCCACACAGCACGGTGAAGGCCGAGACGAAGGTACCTGGGAGAGGCCAGAGGGACAGCTTCAGGGGAGACTGCAAAGCTACCAACCTACCCCCCACTGCTCAGCCTCCAGTGCTCCAGGAGAAGCGGGGGATTTCCCACACTCTGTCCTCTGGGGCTCTGTCCTGCTCAGGTCCTAGCCACTGTGTGTCTCCAAAGAGATTAGGAGGCGGTATGACTTGGGGGGGGGGGGGCACTAGGGCCCAGGGCCAAGCTTGTGGCTTCTGGAAAGCAGGAGTCATTGGGTGACCCAGAAGTCAGTCTCAGAGAGATGGAGATGGAGAGCCAGGAAGTAACCTCAGCCCACGAGATGATTGCTAGGAGACAGGACGGGGACCTGGGACCTGGTGTGCAGGACTGCAGCCTGTCTCAGAGCGTCCCTGTTGTTCCCACAACCACTCCAGCCCACAGGGGAGGGGTGTAGGAGGAAGGGCCACCTGGGGGTTTATTCCCTTCCTTTCCCTCTTCCTGTTCCCCTTCCTGCTTCCCCTCCCCATCTCTCCCCTCCTCTTCCCTTCCTTTCCCTCCCCTCCCCTTCCCTTCCTTTCCCTCTTCCTGTTCCCCTTCCCGTTTCCCCTCCCCTTCCCTCCCCTCCCCTCTCCTTCCCTTCCTTCCCCTTCCCCCTCCCGTCTCCTCCCCTTCCCTTCCCCCTTTCCAGCTCCCTCTCACCCCTGTAGAAGACATTGCTGCTTACTGAGCTTTGCTTGGCTGTAGATCTTCACTGATGTGACCTCTGAGCTCCCCTCACCCCACCCCCCACCCCCCCCCCCCGCCCCCCTGCCAGAGGACTCTGCCTGTTCTCCCTATAACTGTTCCCTGGGGGCTCTCACAACAATTACCACAGGCTTAGAGGCTTCCACAACACAAAAGCATCCTTCCTCTGCTTTGGAGGTCAGGACAGTCTGAATGGGCCTTCGGGGCTAGTGTGGGGATACCATTTCCTGTTGCCCCAGCTTCTAGAAGCTGCCTGTGGTCTTGGCTCATGGCCCCTTGCTCCGTGGCTAGAGCTGGCGGCTTAGTGCCCTTTCCTTGATCTGCTCTGTCCTCTCATCCCTGAATGCTGGTCCTGCTGCCTGCCTTCTGTGAGGACACACTTGGATAATCACATCTCTGGAGACCCCCTGCTTCATCTTGCCTCAGAGTCCCTTTCATCACGTAAGTTCACATAGTCACAGGTGTAGGGATTAGGACACAAACATCTTTGGGGGCAGGTATTCAGCTTTCCACTTTATCTTACTTATGGAGACTCAGGAATTAAGTATGTTACTCAAGGTCACAATCACAAGCTGACCCCACACTGACCCCAAGGGTCCATGACCTGTCAAAAGCAGGCCAGGATCTAAATTAAGACATTTGGGAAATTGGCCCATTGACTGGTGACCATTCTCATGACCCCAATTCTCTCTGTTCCTGCCCTGGAGGACACTGAGAGAGTCCATCCACTTCCTGCTGAACTTGGTTTCTAGCCCCCCTTTCCAGCTTGCTGGCTCGTACTCGTTTTGGGACACAGGCTTTACTCTGGCCTGCCCTGATGCCTAAGATCAAGGCTATGGGCAACTGAGTCCTGCTGCTGATTTCTCATCCTGACCCTCTCCATACTCCTCCTCACCTGAACGGCCTCCCCAACGAAGGCCCCGTCCCATCTCACCATCTCCTTTACTTTCAGATCTCCAACAAGGGAGTACCTCTCACCCAGTAGGTGGTCTGTGGGGGCCACAGAAGAAACCTTGCACTGAGTATCTTCAAACTCTAGCACCGCCTTTAGCACTTGTTACAGACACGGTACCCAGGCTCCCCAACACCCCTGAATACCTGAAGTGCTCAGGGCTCTGCATTTCCAAACAACTCCCTCTACCCCATCCTGAGGAAGGATGGAGGAGCTCAGAACAGCATGACAATCAGGAAGCCAACCTCTCACCAGCCACATGGGCCTAGCCCAGACCATGGCAGTCCCATGGGAGCTGCAAAACCAAGCTCTTGTCTTCACCGAATGGACAGTCCAGCGGGGACACCCAGCAGCTGAGGGCTCTCCCTTCCGGGTGATGAGGCGAGGTTACCCCTTGCAAGTCTGTGTAGGCTGCCTCTAGTACTAACTCCGTCCTGCCCCTGTAGTCTGTAGGGCCTCAGAGATTCATACTCCCCTGGGGAGATTGGTGGCCTGTGCAGAGTTACAGAAGGGAAGGTGAGCACCTTGGTAGAGAGAGGAAGGTGAGTTTAGACAGCACTGGAGCAGCAGTGGCGACATGGGCTGAGATGAAGGTGAGGACTAGCTGGGTCACTGTGGAGGACTCTGAATTTGGGGATAAGTTCTACCCAGCCTGCAGAAAGCAGAGCTCCGGGGACCTGTGAGCAGAAGAGGGATGTGGTGGGAATGGAGCCTTAAGGGAGAGAATCTGACTGCAGGTGCTGGTGGGTTTGAATGTCCCTGGAAGGAGAATGCAACCTCTGAGAAGTGACAGGCACATGGGGGACTTAAGAAGTACATGGCACCATCCCTTGCTGCTGCGGGAGGAGCATGTGGGGGGGGGGGACTGGAGTCGAACACAAGCTGACAGCATTGCACAAGAGAACCTGCAGATGTAAAAAGATGGTGGGAGGGGAACTCAAATGCGTGGGGGAAATATTAAGTGAAAATAACACAGATGCCATTACTTGCAGAGCTAGAGGGCTGAGCACACGCTACCCCCTCTCTACCTACGCTGCTGCTGCTTTTTTTTTTTTTTTTAACATTTATTTATTTATTAGAGGGAGACACACATGCCACTGCATGTGTTTAGAGATCAGAGGACAATGTGCAAGAATCAGTTCTCTCCTTGTACCATGTCAATTCCAGGGATCGAACTCAGGCCTACAGGCTTCATGACAGGCACCTCCGCACACACACAAACATGAAAGCATGTATATGTACACACACACAAAATGGAGAAGGCTTTTTTTTTTACACAGAGTCTCATGTAGTGAGGCTGCCCCTGAAACCCTGGCCACCCAGTCTACTTCACAAGTGCTGGGATTACAGGTATGTGTTACCATGCCCAGCTAAAAACTTTATCCATAATGATATTCATAGATCCACGAGTCACCCCACCCATTGTCGCTCACTGTGGGCTTTTGCCAAGGCGTTCTGACCCTCTGTCCCTGTAACTATGGCCTCCCTTCTCTCTTCCTGCCAAGGAAAACATCTCTAAAACAGGAATTCTTCCCCCCACAGGATATAATATATAGCCCAGGCTACCAATTCGAAATCTTGGCCTCAGTCTCCCACGTGCTGGGATTTCAGATTTGTCCCATCATGCCCAGCTCTAGTTAGGTATCTGTCATCACTGACAGTAGATGGTAGCTCATCGGAACTGACAGACCACAGGTCTCTGGGAATGCCTGTGGAGTATTATCTTGATTATGTTAGATGATATGGGGAGAGTCATGGTAACTGTGGGTGGGACCATTCCCTGAGCAGAAGGTCTTGGGCTGAATAAAATGGAGAAAGAGTTCAGCAGTAGTTGAGCATGCGCTCATCACTCTGCTTTTGGGCTGCACACGCAATGCTGACCAGCTGCCTCAAGCTCCCGCTGCCTGACTTCACCACCATGAATGTGAGCTAAAATAAGTTCTCTCTCCCTTGAGTTGCTTTGGCCAGGGTATTTTATCACACCAACAGAAAAAGAAACAGAGACAGAATCCAAAGCCGTTTGCACATGAGAACCCTTTGATAAAGGCTCCTGAAGACATGGATTCTGGAGTTCCAGCTCGAGCCCTCGAAGGCACAAGGATGGCTCTGGAAACTACTTCTCTAAAAACATGGAACAGAAGCTAAAATGTAGCTCACTATCATGTGTGAAGTCTTGAGTCCCATCCTCAGCATCAAAATAAACAGAACACAAACATTCCCGCAGCTGACACAGATGGGCAGCTAGGTTTGAGAACACTCACTCTGAGGGATACAGAGATTTGCCTCATAGACATAGCATCAGAAAACTACCCCACCAGACTGTGGAGATGGCTCAGTGGGTAAGAGCATATGCTGTGCAAGCAAGAGGACCTGAGTTTGAATCCCTAGCACCCACAATTCCAGAGTTGGGGGTGGGGTAGGGTGGGAGTGACCAGGATGAAGACAAGCAGACCCCAAGAGCTCTCCAGCCAGCCAGCCTAGAAATGTTGAGTTTCAAGTTCAGTGAGGAACCCAGCTTCAAAAACTAAGATGGAGCCGGGCAGTGTGACATACACCTTTAATCTCAGCACTTGGGAGGCAGAGCCAGGCAGATCTCTGTGAGTTCAAGGCCAGCCTGGTCTACAGAGCAAGCTCCAGGACAGGCACCAAAATTGCACGGAGAAACTCTGTCTGGAAAAAACAAAACAAAACAAAAACAAAAAACAAATGAACAAAAAAACTAAGATGGAGAACAATAGAGGATACCTATCATTTTCCTCTGACCTCTATGTGTACAAGCACCTGCACATATATTTGTGTACACACACACACACACCCCAAAAAAGGAGAAAGAGAGACTCAATCTTATCAATAACTCAAGTGTCAATGGTTTTGCCCTTTTGATCAGTGTGGTAGCCTCTCCATGTCGCAGGGCAGGGCTGCTCTGGGGCCTGGGCCCTGGGCGTGCTGCTTCTGAGGTGACCATGGCACCAACCGGCCCAGAGAAATGATGATAACACACTACCATCCAACACAGGAATCTGTGCTCCGTAGCACCTGGCCTGCAGGCCTCGGCGTGCGTTCCACACACCCTCCCATGGCTGTAATAGTGTTTAGCAGGCAGGCACAGCCCGAGGAAGGCCTTCCCACAGAGTCACAGCAAACACACGGCATGCCAGTTTACTACCATGGTCCCTCGGGCCACCATTCCACCTGGTGAGGTGTCTGTGCCCAGCTTCCCCAGGGAACTCAGGATGCAGGTTGAGCCAGGAAGTGGGAGGGGAAAGAGCCCACGACTCCCCTCTCCCACCCCGTGGGAGTCCCCGAAGGGCTTGCCTGGGGTGGAACACTGGGCAGGGTTCCCAGAACTCGCCTTCCATTCCCTCCCCCACTGCTGCCAGGAATAAAAAGTGAGCCATGGAGTCACCCCTCTAAGAGCGGGGGTGTCTCTGCTTACAAGAATAGAGCCCGGGGCTGGAAAAGTCCATCCTTCACACTCTGGTGGGGTTCAGCTTCTCCTCTGCATCACAAGGGAGCTGTAGACGGTGGTGGGTTTGGGTTGAGAGAGATCTTACTGACCCTTGGAGCTTGGAGAAGGGCAGGACTGCCCCTCTGCCCTTCAGTGAAGCTGCAGAAGTAGTAAAACATGCCCCTGGGCACCAGGCGGTGAGTCAGACCCCAGATGTGGTCCACAGCTGCCTCTACAGTTGTTAAGTTGTGTTGGTGGTAGTGAAGGACAGCTAAATACCTCCATCACTCAGCTGAACACAGTCATCCATCTTCAGGGCCTGACTGAAAATAAGCTTTGGGGAACAGGAAGACAATGGCAAGGGAGCCCCAACCCTACAGCCAGTTGGAAGTTCAAGCCACACCCCTAGAAACAGGCCCCACTGAGGACAGCCTGGTTCATGGCAGATGAGGTAAAGACAGATTGCATTAGGGCTAAACTCAACCCCAGGAAGTCTGAGGGAAAGTGAATTAGAGGGCCACAAACATCTCTGGATAAAAATCCCAAGGACAGCATTTAGTGCAGCCTTGAAAGTAAACAGGCTCGCTCTCTCCGGCCACAGCCTGTTGGCTTGTCAGCATGGGCACCCTCAAGCAGTCTGAGGAGAAAGCTGTGCTAGACAGGGCAGAGAGGTAGAACTGGAGGGCCCAACTGGGGTTGCCGTGTGACTTGGTAGTGGAATGCCTGCTTAGCACGGTCAAGACCCTGGGTTCCAAGGCCAGCACCGGCCTAAAGGACAGCTGTGTCTTCCTATGGAACTGCATTGAGTCATTCATCCAGAGAGAGCATCTCATAGATCCAGCCTGGGTCCACAGTTTCCCATCCTGGCTGGCAAGAGACATGCAAGACCATCTCATACCCAGGGTGTGATTCGTGAGGAAAGCATGGGCAGGTCTCATGTTTTCATCATCTTGACACCCTCAAAGTTCTTCAGAACAAACTCACCTGTGAATGTGATACCTACACCCTGGACCAGTGGTAGGAAGGGTCAATGGATAGCTTTCAACTTTGCAAAGAGCCCAGATGTCTTCGTAAAGATATCACACCATTCATGCGGACACCAGCGAGCCACGGACATCATTCATCTCGGTGGACCTATTGGAGCTCTCTCCTGAAGTCAGCAGCTCCTACTGACCTTCCTTCTGAGGATGAGGACTGTGGAAATGAGACCAGCCCCACCTCCACCCTTCTCAATGCCTCCACCTTGACCTGGGTTTGATTGTCCCGCTGGAGGCCAAGTCAGCTGGAACCGGTCATTAATTTTAATGGCACTGGGCATTGCATCAGCTGCCCTGGGCTTGTTAGCAAATCTCTGCCCTCTGCCTCCCTTCTTCCTCCATCTCTGGACCTGGGGGGACTGTGGGGTCCTGGAGAAGCTGCGGAGCAGAGCCAGACACCTGAGTTGTCCCTGCGGGTCTCCCTGAGACGCTAAGCGTGAGCAGAAGCTCAACCTCACAGGATGCTCTGCGTCTCATCACAGATCCTGGGCTTCACTCCCACAGGACACCCCTAGGAGAGGGCATGGGATGTGGGCTGGAGCACCAGAGCAGTGGGAAGGCCCTAAAGCACTCTGCTTTGTTCTTACCCCCATCTGGCCTGTGCCTCACTGAGGACGGTCGTGTAGGTGAGAGAGTGGGGGACAGATCAGCGGTGACGTTTGCTGAAGAGGACGAGGCAGCTTCCACTGCCTAAGAATTTACAACCTGGCCAGATGACATTTCCACGGATGGAGAGGCACCGAGATTAAAAGCAGAGAGGGGCCCTACCCAAGCTGGCAGCTGCCGGGAGCCTGTCTGTGATCAAGGACATGGCGGATGCTGATGAAGCCCAGAGGCTCTTCTCCCAGGGTACTTTAGATGCTGAGGAAGGAGCCTAGGCGTGTCTTCTTCCTTAATGGTGTCATTGACACAGGGGCTAGGCTGAGATACCTGGGCTCACGGCTGAGCCCCATTCAATCACCTGATGAGTAACATGATAAAAACACCTATTATGTGTTAAAGTCACCCTTCGCTTATCAACTCTACAGGGAGCAGGGGTCCTGGGTCCCCACCCCTGGAGTGTGTGGCAGCCAGGGTTGTCAGACACCATGGGAAGTTCAAGGGTAGGTGTGGTGTGTGTGTGTGTGTGTGTGTGTGTGTGTGTGTAGGGGGGCGGTCACCAGGAATGCTAGAAGCAGCTGCCTTCAGGTGTCTAAAATCATGGTCATATACTCCAAGAAGAAAGAATACCAGTGTGCCTTGCAGACTTTCTTTTGGTCACAGTGGAGGCCTCAGAGGACGGTTAACACATGTGACATGTCACAGCAGAACATCTCAGACTTTAACACCAGACCTGGAAGTTGCGTTCCCATGGATGAATGCTTGGGCCTTTGTCTCCAAGACCACATGTTGAGACCTTGATCTCTAATAGGATGGTATTCTCAGGCCTTTAGGGGATGGTTGGGCTGGGGTCCTGGGATTGGTCTCTGTGGTGGAACCAGGCCCTCACAGGGGACACACACACACACACACACACACACACACACACACACACACACAAGCTCCTAGCATCCTCTGAGTGTCCCTTCTATGAACAGAAGCAGGATGGGTCCTCATGAGCTCCTAGCCACTCTAGCTGGTTGCTCTCTGACTTGCAGCCACCAAAGCTGTGAGAGGCAAATGTTGGTAGTTTATAGCTGCCCAAACTAGGACTCCCCCTTCCTAAAAGACATACTCAGTTCATGCCAGCCCCCACACGGGTTCAGCTAGCATTCATGTAGCACCTGCTGGGGACCAAGAAAAGGGCAACACTATGGATGCCATCACAGAAGGCCAGCATCCTGGCTATCAGGAGTCTCACAGGGTACCAGGAGATCAAGCCCGCAGAATGCAATTCTGCAGAGCCTGTCACTGGGGAGGTAGAGGCAGGGGAAGCAGGATTGGCACTGTGAGCTCAGCAGGACTCTGGCACTGAATGCCAGGGTCCAAATCCCACAGATGGCCTGTGAGACATCTAGGTTCCTCATCTACATAAGGTAATGCTCAGTGTCTGCTGGATGGACAGGAAGGCAAGGGAATGTGTGACATGCTCAGAATGCAAACTAATGAGGACTGATGAGTGAGGGCCATCGAAAGTGACTGGTGGGGGACAGTCCTCCTGAGTAGTCTGGGCTGGAGCAGAATCTTGGCAAGTGAGCTTATTAACTATAAATATGAAAGTGAAATTGAAATCAGAAAAGCCTAGAATTGTAATCACAGTAACTGATGACACTATTATTCATTCTACTTTTTAAGAATATGTTTTACATGGCGTACGTCTGTGTAGGTGTGACGGGGTGCACTCACATGTTTGTGCATGTGTGTGGCTGGAGGATAACTCTGAGTGTCTCCCTCTGTCACTCATCATCTCATCTTTTCAGGCGGGGGCTCTTACTGAATCTGGAGCCAGACCAGTTAGCTAATAGCCCCCAGAATCCCTCTGTCTTTGCCCAATCCTGGGGTTGAAGGGGTGGGCTGCTGCACCTGGCTTCCCTGTGAGTGTGATATTGAAGAAACAAACACAGGTCCTCACGCATGCACAACAAGCATTTTACCCATGACGTCATCTTCCTAGCCCTTTTACCTTTTAAAAAAATTATACTGCACTCAGGAGGCAGAGCCAGGCGGATCTCTGTGAGTTCGAGGCCAGCCTGGGCTACCAAGTGAGTTCCAGGAGAGGCACAAAGCTACACAGAGAAACCCTGTCTCGAAAAACAAACAAACAAAAAAAATTATACTGTAACTGCTAAATTCACCGTGTCGGTTTCATGAAGTCTGAGGCTTGGTTTCATCCGTAAGTCGACGTGTAATGCAGCCAGGAAAAATCTGACCAATGGCTACACAAAGAGATGGGAAAGTTCTCTAAAGTGAGATTACAAAAATAGTATGCATATTGTGCAAGGAGATTATTTAAAAATATTTACATGTGTGGACAAGGACAGGCACGTATTAATGAAAAATAATTATTAATGAAAAATTGTCTTTACCTTGGCTGAACTGCTGGTAGCTTTTCCTCTTTTTTCAAAAACAAATACTTTTTTCAGTTGAAGAAAAAAAAGTCACAATCACCTGTTGAGATTCCGCTTTCCGAAGATGTCCCCCAGTGGCGTCTTTCTGGCTACAGAGAAGGTGATGTAACAGTCAAGCAAGCGAGGGGACAGATGACACACAGACGTCTGACAGAAGTGACTGGTGCCGTGGAACTGGCTCAGGGTTGCCCGTAAGAACCTTGAACTTTCAGGAACATCCCCCGCCCTGGGGCACCCAGCGCTGGTAAAAGAAAGACCTGGGGTATCTGAGGAGTCCCTTCCCAAGAGAGCTTGACTAGCTGTCCTGGGTTTATTCAGGTGACCACTTAACAATGGAAGGGTTGGAAGGGTTAAGTGAGCTGAGCTGGCTCCTCAGCCTCCCGAGGACCAGGGAGAGAAAGCAGAAGCAGTGTGGCCCAGGCTCAGGTGTTCTTTGTCTGGCTGATGACTCCCCACAGGCCTTTCATGCACCCCCCAGACACCATACCCTACAGGGTAGGCCATGGGCCCATGTGTACACCCTCAGTGCCAAGGGTCGTGTCCTGCCAGGGCTCACAGGACAGACTCAGGAATGGCTTCTTCCATATCAGGATGATGTTGCTGCTCGCAACACTGGAGTATTCCATACTATAGGGAAGGGTTCCCCTAAAGGGTCAGCCTGCTGAGTGTTACTGCTGACTTCAGGGTTCACAGACTGTGTGAGCCTAGGCAAGTCCCTGCATCTGCAGGCCTCACTCCACCAAATCTTAAAAGGCCAGTGTCCTCCCTGGAAAGATGTGAGGTAGAACAATGTCCAAGTACATACAGCAAGGAACTTAATAGGGATCACACATTTAAAGCACCTGGAGCAAGCTAAATTCTTAGTAATGGATTGTTGTTGTTGTTGTTGTTGTTGTTGTTGTTAATAGTCATTCAGGGCTGGTTTGATTTCTTGGTCCAATCATTCACTATAACCCAGGGTTTTCCATCTCCCCGCTCTGTATTCCACGACAGGAGTTTTTCACAAGGCCAACATCCCTCATGGTGACAAAACTGTAGCAGTTCCAGTTTTCACACCCAAATACCACATGTCCAGAGAAGAAAGAGCATTTCTGTCCCAGAATTCCCACCAGGAGTCCTGAGATTTGCCCTGCCTGGACTTCGTAAGTCACATGCACACTTAATCAACCCTTGGCACGGACAGAATGTGACCACTGTCTTAAGTAATGAAGTCTGCTCTGGCTCAGCTTTACCCACAATGCCCTGGCTACACAAAGGAAGCGTGGGTCCCTGAGAGAAACCTAAGTCATCTCGGTATATAGAAAGAGGGTTAAATGATGCGGCATAAACAAGTCTGCAAAGTTCATGCTCAGAGGCGAAGCCTGTTAGAAACACAAGCAGAGGAACCATTCAGGTTTTGTTTACAACTTTTTTTCCAAGTAGAGTATCGTTTTCTTAAAACATGGTCCCAGATTCATTGACACTTCTTGTCAATAGTCAGTCATGGTCAGAAAGGTTATTAGCCATGAACACGGACACTCTTCTTAGAGCTATCCTCTGATGGACACGGACAAAAAAGGATAGAAAAGACGGGACTATTTTCCTGGCTCAGGACACCGGTGCCCTTTACAGCCCTGCTGCCACGCTATGAGGATGCCACACCAGCCAGCATGAGACATGCTTGGGAAAGGCCGTATGACAACCCTCATCCGTGTCAGCCAGCAGATCTGGAAGAGATGAGACTTTGTGATGATTCTCTCCCCTGCCACCAAGTCACCCTGAGACAGAGACCAGATATCCCACTGTGCCTTCCTGTCCAAATTTCTGACACTCAGCATTTGATGAGCATAGGAAAATGTTCACTCCATGGAATTCGGGGATGGTTTAGCAGGGCAGCAATAGATAGCTACTATCAGAGTGTCTCTAGGCAGATGTTGGCAGTGAGGAAGGAAGAGAACAGGAAATGGGTCGGGCCGTATGGCAGTCCAGCAGTTGTGTGGCATCTGACTGGAGTCCTGGAGGCCTTCTGTGCTCTGCTTTTGGACCCAGATGTGTTTCTTCCCACCTCCCTCCTAGAGCCCTGCCCAGAGGAGAGATGCACCCTTACTTCCCACTGACTCTGTCCCAGCCAAGTGTGGCTTCTTCAGGAGATCCTCAATGGTTCCCCGGCTGACAGTTCCTGTTGCCTACCCAGAACTCCACATTACTTAAGTTTCACCCTACAGATAGCTTATCTAACTGCCTACCGGTCTCCCCGCCACCCCCTGTCAAGAGAGGCACATAAGTTCCTGTTGATACCTTTGTGTCCTCTGCACCCAGCCTAACACAGAACAGCGTTTCCATGTCTGGAGTTGGTGGCCCCAACTGTGATGACATGTGTGTTAGATTAAAGTGGGCTGACAAAGAGAGAGGTTTATTTCAGTTCATGGCTTCAGAGATTTGAGTCCACAGCTTCTTGGCCTCATTGCTGTAGGTTCATTATAAAGCATCATGGTAGGAGGGGAGTTAGGGGAGCAGGGCTGCTCCTCTCATGGTATCCAGGAAGCTGTGGGTAGAGACAAAATTTCCTTCCAGGAAATGCCCCTAGTGGCCTACTTCCTCTGATTGGTACACACACACACACACACACACACACACACACACACACACACCCCTCAGGTTTCTACCACCTTTCAATGATGGCATTGTCATAGAACACTGTCCTGGCATGGCATGGCCATTACAACCTTGAAATCAGAGGGGCTGTGATTACCCACAGACACTTTCCCAAAACTGGACTTGTTCCCAGTCCCATGGGAACAGGGCTGGCATCAGACCCTCACCTGAGAGTCCAGCCATGCCCACCTACACTCTGCCACCTGCGCTTGGGAGATGCCAGAGCAAACAGGGGGTAGAAGGGTGCCTGTAGGGACAACTCCATCCATGTGGCTTGCAAGTGACTGTCACCCATGCCAGCGGGGGTTTCCAGTGTTACAACATTTTTGTACCACCTCACCCACGTGCCTGCAGGGAAGCCTAACAAACCCATTGCTTCACAAACGGGGCTTGGGTGAAGTTGTTTCTTTGGCCTGTCTTCAGTGCAGTATCTAGGGTGAGTAGGTATCTGTCCGTATGTCCCTAGGAAAAGTCATACAAAAGCCACCAAATGACTCCTTTAAGACAAGTCCTCCAAACCCAGTAACTTCCCCAAAGCCCGTCAGCAACCAGGCTTTCCATGCCTGAGCCTTCTGGGGCGTTTTAGATTGAGCCTTTATCAGCTAGTCCAGCATCCTGCTCCCCAGTCATCTCCTTACGGCGCTGGACTGGTGTCTCATGCCGTCTTTTTTTCAACCTGTTACCAAGACATTTCACAAGTCGTTTGAGAGAGGATGGGATAATGAGATTAGGACCAGAACCTTTAGCAAGTGTGGCATAGGCTTCATGTCCAGACCACAAAGCGGTGCACTGTGATGGGCCGGGGGAACACACTAGCAAGGTGATAGTACTCTGGGTGTGCTGTGGGATGTTCTGTATGGCAAATGTGTTGCTAATTAGTCAATAAATAAAACACTGATTGGCCATTGGCTAGGCAGGAAGTGTAGGCGGGACAAGGAGGAGAATAAAGCTGGGAAGTGGAAGGCTGAGTCAGAGAGACACTGCCAGCCGCCATGATGACAAACAGCATGTGAAGATGCCGGTAAGCCACGAGCCATGTGGCAAGGTATAGATTAATGGAAATGGATTAATTTAAGCTGTAAGAAAAGTTAGCAAGAAGCCTGCCATGGCCATACAGTTTGTAAGCAATATAAGTCTCTGTGTTTACTTGGTCGGATCTGAGGGGCTGTGGGACTGGCAGGTGAGAGAGATTTGTCCTGACTGTGGGCCAGGCAGGAAAACTCAAGCTACAGGGGTGTGCAGAAAGAACAGATGTGTGTCCACTGGACCGGAAACCAAGCTCTGGGGCCAACACATGGCTCAGCAGGCAAGGTGCTTATCATGCAAGGCTGGTGACTTAAGTTCCCATCTTATCCCAGAGCTCATGGAAGGGTGGAAGGAGAGAATTGACTTCACAAAATTAACCCCTGGCTTCCACATAAGTGCTGCGACAATCACACACACACACACGTATCTGAATCTTACACACACACACACACACACACACACACACACACTGATAATAATGGTAATTTTTTAAAGCCAGCTGTAAGCCCAGCTTGGTGGTGCAGACCTGTAATCCTAGGTACCTGGGAGGCTAAGGTAAGGATATGATACATTCAAAGTGAGCCTGAGCTACAAAGTGAGTTCAAGGCCAGCCTGGGTAACTAACTGAGACTCTGTCTCAAAATACAAAATAAATAATGGGCTGGGTACGTAGCTCAGTTGAGTGGTTGCCCAGTATGCACAAGGCCCTGGGTTCAACCCACAGGCAGTAGGGAGCGATAGGGACCAGACACCTGACTCAGCTGTAGCGCCTACTTCTTGTCAGTGTTTGTCTTTAGGTCCCTAAGAGTCTCTTTCAAAATGCAACTTTACTTTCAGTTAAGTCCCCATTTGATTTCATTGTTTGGAAGGGAGCTCAAAAGAGAAAACCCTGATGCTGGAGGGACAGCTGAGCAAGACTCAGAAGGTCGGGGAGAGTGGCCTTCAAGGACCAGCCGTGTGCACATCCCCCCAGAAGCACAGCAGCAGGAGGCCAGGCTGCAGGCTTCCCCCATGGCCCTCACTTCCGGTGGGCTCCTCCTCTCTGGACAGGCAGACTGGCTTCATCACCCAGTCCAATCAGCACCTGCGACCACGAGACGCAGAGGGAGGAAATCTACCCTGACTTCAAGGGCAGAGTCCCCGAGCAGTTGTGTCTCCGCCATTCTACACTCACCCAACAAAGCCACCCCCTCGGCCACTGCAAGGCCAGCAGGTAGAGTCCCCAGCACTCCTCAGAGAGAACTGCCTGTTTGAACGGGGACTAAATTGGTAGGAGAGCGTTTAAGGCTATCGTTGGTAAAGAGAATTAAGAGTGGAACTGGGTAAGAAAGCACTCCGTGAGCAAGTGTAAATAAAGCCCCGGGTTCCGTCCCAGGCACCACCAAAAGAAAGACACTTGAGGAAGCACGTGACAGCAAGATGCTAACACATGCTGAAGACGTTGAGGCATGCCGGGAAGCTGGCAAACAGTCATGACCTTGCTGTCCTCCACTGCCCAAGGCCCAGCTCTGTCTGGTCCCTTGTTCCCTGGGACCAGTGCCTCCTGGCACGTCTCGTCAGCTGAGTGGTATAGCCTAGACTCGGAACAATAAACTGACAAGTCGCTTCTGAGAGGAGGCTTCTGGGAGCAGTCGGAACCACGGGTGCTATGCAAGAAGTAACCCAGGCCCTTGCACCCACCTGGGGCAGCACGGGGGGGGGGGCAGGGGATGATTGGGAATTTGATACCCACTCCCTGCCACCCATGCTCTCCTCTACGTAGCCTGTCCATGCAGTTAGTGGCATTTCCTCTGGAGTGGTTCTACCCCTATAAACCGTGGAGTCACATCTGACCCAGACAGGGGTTGAAGCCTCTGAAGGCAATGGCTGCTCCTACCACAGATGGAGCTGCCTATAAGCCTCCTGTCCTTTGTGATTGTTCTTACTCCGTTGGTGACAAACTGCCCTGGGCTCCAGTGGCACCTTCAGTTTCTTCCCCTGCCCCAGAAGCTAGGGAAGTTTTTCATTAAGATCATCTAGCTAGCCTGGACTTGGTGCGTATCTTCAATCTCAGCACTCGGAAGACAGAGGCAGCCAGATCTCTTGTGAGTTTGAGGCCAGCCTGGTCTACAGAGAGAGTTCCAGGACAGCCAGGGCTGTGTAGAGAAATCAAAACAAAAAACACACACAAAAGAAAAGAAAGAATAAAAGGTTGTCTAGCCATAAGTAATTCTTGGTGTGTACCTGTCTGTGTATGTGTGTACCTATGGTGATATTTTATTTGTACTAAAATGTTATTTGTATGTTAATAAATAAAGTTGCCCGGGGTCAGAGCTATTAGCAAGCCATAGGAAAGCAGGACAGTGGTGGCGTACGCTTGTAATCCCAGCACTTGGTAGGCAGAGCTAGGTAAGTCTCTGTGTGTTCAGAGATACAGCCAGTATTGGATACACATGCCTTTAATCTCAATACCAATCATGGAAAACCTGGAGGCCTATACAGACAGGCCGTGACGAGGCGGTCATGTGATTGGGTTTACAACCAATGAGAAGACAGAACAGAAACTCTATATAAAGACTTTAACACAGAAAGTAGCTCTGGTTCGGAGAGGTAGGACCACCACAGGAGGAAGGGTAAGGTTTTAGCTCTTAGCTCTGACCTCTTGGCTTTCTTCTTTGCATTAGTTCTGTGTTTCTTACTTAAAAAGACAGTTGGTTACATCTACATGTACCTGTATGTATATGCATGTGCTTGTATGTGTTAACATTGGTAGTGTGGAGCTGAAGGCTGATGGAGACATTTCTGTCCAAGAGACTCCTTTCATAAAACATGTACAGTCCATACAACAGCCTCCATCAGATGAAATTCATGTCAGTGCAACTTTGAGCACACAAGAAGTCCTTTCCTGATATGAGTGGCAGGCTGATTACAGAGCCCCAGCCCCTGGGAAGGGATTGTATGGACACCAAAAACAGGGCTGCCGGCCTGCTACATGTCTCCGGCCTGGGAGCCCAGAATTCCTGCCCCAGCTGTGTCCCACAAACACATGGATTCCCCCCAGCTCCTGCAGTTTCCAGCCATCACCTCCATGGATTGCCATCTCCTTTCTTCTGAGACCTGGAGTAAGTAAGATAGCTTATCAATCTACCTGCTGAGGAATCCCTGAAAGAACAGCCATGTTCCTGCCCACTGTGTGATTAAAGGAATCACCAGCCAGAGCGGGGAACTCTGCCACTGATATCGTCCCAAAGTAGAACTTCCTAGGAAAAGACAGTATCAAGGGACTCCATAAGGCAGCCCAGGGGCTCCTCTTTCCAGCAATCTAAACAAGCAGAGAAGGGGTGGAGGAAGCAGCCCAAGATGGGAGTCAGGGTTCAGCCCAGCCAGATGCCAAAGCAGGCCCTGGGGAGAACTGGCTGAGACGTTTCCTATTAGGGCAAGAAGCAGCAGACGAGAGGGCGGAGCCTGGACCCAGCACAATCGCCTTCAACATCAGAGACCTAAGGAGCCACTGGGGCTAAAAAGGACTGGAACACAGAGGCCAGCACAGCACGCAGTTGCTGTAGAAATGGCTGGTGGGTTTGTGTTTTGTTTTGTTGGTTTCTTAAAAATATTCTCTCTCTCTCTCTCTCTCTCTCTCTCTCTCTCTCTCTCTCTCTCTCTCTCTCTCTCTCACACACACACACACACACACACACACACACACACACACACACACACCTTGGAAATGGCACAATGGGGAATCTGGTCCTCTGACTGACACCAAAAGCTGTCTCGTGTCTCCCTGGCAGGCACTGTAGAAGCAAGGGCTGGCTGGCTGCCAACCCCCTCACCCTCTCTGTCCAAACTCTTTATGGCCACTCAGCCACCTCATCCTGCTCGCCAGCACCCAGTGATCCGCTGGGAGCTGTCCAGCCTAGAGCCTGGCCTGTGTCTCCTGCCTACACTCTCTGTTTCACCAGCCCCAGAGGCTCCAATGGTGTGGAGGTGGGCAGCAGCCCGGCGGAACCCCAACTCAGGTCAATCTGTCTTTCTGGAACCCTTAACCTTCAGCTCAAGGTGCTCCCCAGTTCTCCTACACTACTGTGTCCCCCATCTTATCTGATGACAGAGTGACAGGGTAGCACGACACTCGTCTTTACTAGGGGGTCACTGTTCCGGCCCACTCCATGCAGGCCTTACGGTCCCTTGAGATCAATACGATTTGCAAAGGAGCGGGTATCGGGCAGAGGCTAAGGGCTGGCTCCCAGTGCTAGGCTACCAGGTTTCCTGCGGTCATGCCTCAGTATCTCCTCCTGCCAGGTAGGGTAACAGTCATAGCACCCACTTCAGAGGCCTGGTGTGAGGAGTGCCATAATACACAGAGCCCCTGAGCAGCCTGGCAGCCCATGGTGGGGAGCCCAGGTACCTGCAGAGTCACCCTGGTGCTGTCATAACTGTCACTGGGGGGGGGGAGGTTAATCCACACCTGCTTGTCCCCCTGTGCCTCACTCCCACAGTCTACTTGCTCACTGAGAGAGCTCACTTCCCAGCTCAGATGCTGCCCCAGGACATTCAGATGCCCTGGCTCCTCAGCAGATTTTAAAAAGGCTCCAGGCCGAAAGATGTTAACTAATGTGAATAGTTCCCCTGAGAAATTTGTCAGTCCCACCTCAGTGTCCATATCTATGAAATGAGAGGCTTCTCACAGGTCCCTTCAGCATGAGCATCTGTGGCCGTGGTCCAGTTCTCCAGGCTAGCTAAGCACCGGGAGGCCCACGAGTTTCCTACACATGCCTTGGTAGAGCCTCTTAGGGCACTGAGGTCTTTGCTCAGAGCTTGGGGTAGCTTCTCTGAGACCAAGCAGTCAGACTACCTGGGTCCCAGGAAGACATCCCTAAGCCAGCACAGGGTCTCTGGAAACCTAACTAAGATGCCCCACCTCCTAAAAGGAGCCTGCACAAACCATGAGCATCCCCAGCCCAGAGTACTCGTGGTGAAATGTAGCAGTGACACTCTCTCATCTTAGGGTTCCTGGTGTCCACTGAAGGGCAGGTTCCTAAGAATATCCCTGTAGACCCCAGATGTAGCTGAGTATCTCCTACATCTCAGGCACTTAATACACGCTTAACAAAATGAATAAATAAATGAGGTAGACTTGAGGGGGGAAACAGACTGAAAAATGTTCCAAGAATAACAAAGAGCTCTCTGCGCAAGTTCAAACGACTTTTCAGTGGCCTTGACCCGAGAAAACCTGTGCTGTGAATTCTGCATTATGAAGAAAGGTAACACTGGGGGATTACTGAATGGCACAGTGACAAGTTCTTACAGCGCCGAAATCATATTCCATCTCTTCACCTGCTTTCAACCATTACGTCTGTCTCGCTGCTCCTTTCTGTCTTTGCACACCAGGCAGTGTGGGTATTGAAGAAGCATGGGCTTCCAGGACATGGGAGGAAGAGGATGGAGACCGGAAATGGCCATAAGGGGGTAGCCTGGTGCACACAGCCAGGATCTACAATGTGACACTGAAAAAAATAATCTCATCACAATTTTTGCCCACCTCTACCTTGACGGAAGCATCTCTTTTTCTTGAGAGGGCAGGCACCAAGCTGGACTTCTACCTGGACAGAAGTTTCTGCACCGCCATGCAGCAGTGAAGCCACGTTCTCAAATGACCCTCCACGCCACTCCTTCAAGGCTACAGTTGTCCAAACTCCGGGGACTGGAGCTTCCTGTTTGCCGATACCACTAGGGTGTTTTGAGAAGACACCCTATTAGATACACTTTAAAAAGTACTTTAAAATAATGGTGTTCTCATGAGGAGTCTAGACGGTAAAGGGGTCTGATGGTATGAAATGGGGCTAAGAAACTCTGACTTTAGGTCTCTAACTGCTTCCCCGACACGTCACCCCCCCACTCTTCAGGCTAACAGGCTCAAAGGTCCTTAGATTGGACTTTGGGTCACTAGGGCTGGGAAGGATGGAGGCTGGAGGAGGGGCAGGCTTAGTGATGTTCACCAGGGGAAGGAAGTTCTCATGGGAGGGAGGGAGAAGGGGGGAGGGAAGGAGGGATAGAGGGAGGGAGAAATAGAGGGAGGGAAGGATGGTGGGAGGAAGGGAAGGAAGGGAGGGAGAAGGGGGGAGGAAAGGAGGAATAGAGGGAGGGAGGGAGGGAGGGAGGGAAGAAGGAATACGGGGAGGGAGGGATAGAAGGAGGGAGGCAGAGTGTGGCCTGGCCCCAGTGCCCACCCTAGTGCCCTAGACTCACCCCACAGCATCTACATCTGTCTGCGGTTCTGAGTTTTTCCACCTGTTGGAGGAGTTGTGCCCGGCTCCTGGCTCCCACTCAGTACGTTTTTATTTTATTTCACATGGTGCTTGTGGGCATTGAGCATTGCCGGGTGTTCTGACACTGCCAGTGTGCTTTGGATGAGCCCTGTTGCTAAGAAACAAATCCCAGCTGTATCTTTAAACACAGCTCTAGAAAAGCACATTCTTCCTCACTCAACTCCACGGTGTCTTTTCTTGGGCCTGTTTAGTTTATGTGAACAGTTACTTGCCAAAGGCCACATTTTGAACCTCAAGGAAAATCCAATGAATGCTCCATTTACTCAGAGGAACCACTTTCAGAGCATGGAGCAATGGCTTGGGGTAGAGAAGAAGATTCCTAGCAGCCACAGTCACCCGCAAACCTCAAGCAGGGACTTGGGAAGGAGGACCTTCACGGAGGAGGAGTGAGCAGTGTGGGCCAGCCCAGCCTGGAGCTCTAGCACCGTCTTACTGGGCAGACTCTCTGAAGGACCAGTTGAGCCATGGCTCTGTTGTGCCAGCAGCTTCTTGCATTTCTAAGATGCCCGACTTTACCACTCCTTGCCAAGCAGTTCCATGTTCAGTTTGATTTAAACCACATGCACTTACATCCCCAGTGCCCCTGTCCCTGAAGACTGGGATTTTCTGGGTTGACTGTAACAGGCACAAGGGCTCCCATGTGGGTTCCCACTCCCCCATGCATTCCTGAACACAGACATAAACAGGAGCTACAAAGGCAAGCTGCTGTCAGAAGCAGTCACTGTGGGACTTCCTTTCTCCAAGCCCAGGCTTCGGGGTCACCTTGCACTGAGGCCTCCCAGAAGTGCTTTCTAAACTGTGCAGACCACAGCCCACTCCACTCCTGCTCTGGCTACATCAGACTCTTTGCCAGACTTCCCAAGGGATTCTGATGTACCTGAGGTCAGGGGTCAGCAGTATAGGATTAGGTATCAGCTCTATTCCTCCAAATTAACTAAGCATGTGTTTCAGGCCAGGCAGGGCACCAAGCTCAGAAACACAGTCTGAGTGAGAACCTCTCCTCCACTGGACCAGCCCATGGTCTAGTGGTCCTACTGAGTCACACAGCATTAGGGCCCGTGGAGCTAGACCAGAGAGACTGAGGTGACTTTACCACAGTGACGTTCCATTGGGCAATAATCACACTTAATCCCCACTGTATGCAAAGTACTGTGTATTCTAGGACTGTATATGTAATAACTCGACTAGCTCTCTTTAAGAGAGTCTGAAGAAATAGGAATTATTCTCCCCATTTTGCAGATCAAGCAACTGAGGCACACGTAGAAACAGTGTAAAGCCTAAAATTATCAAACTTCCAGAAGACTCAGGAGGCAAACTTTGTAACCTGGAGGCAGGAAAGATTACTAGAATAGAAAAACTTTAAAAGGAAAAAAAAACTGAAATGCAAAAGAGGTAGGTCACTTGACCAAGCTCACACAGCTGTCTCGTGGTAGAGTGCAAGCCAGTGAGCGCTCTTTCAGCCGAAAAGAAAGTATCCAGGAGAAGATCACCGGGGTTGGGGAAGGACACACATAATTTTTCACACACGACAGATCCGCTTCAGTGAGCTGGGCCCCTGACTGACGGCCATCAACTATGCCCTCACTGGGGGCCTGCTAAGGGTGCCCCCTAGCAGACGTTCCTCTGGGCAGCAGTTGGGTGGCATTGTTTCTGTTTCTTGCTTCTCAGAGAATGAACCAGCTGGCTTTCTTTCCCAAGGCATTTTGTACCTTAAAGTCCAGGCTCCTGCCCACAGCTCGGCCCAAACAGTGGTCATCAGAGTGGGCAACAGGAAGCAACCTGTGCAGGGCGACGCTTTCCTCATTCAGCAGGCTCCTCTCTCTCCTGGCCACCCACCAGTCCCTGCCAAGCTGCCAGCTCTGGATGCTTTAAAACATTTTCAATTAAATGTGTTGTGGGTAGAGTCTGGAGCAGCATGGCAGGCGATGTACCGGTTCCCACTTCCACCGTGGACGGGGTGGTGGTGAGCCACGTTCCTGCAGCTGTCCCTGCCAAACTACTCTGGGCTATTTTAGAGCACAGACCAAATGCCTGGGAAGTCCCCTAAGCAGCCCTGGCAGGCCCTCAACGAGTCATTGCTAGAGCTGACAGCTGGACAGGTGGGTAAGCAGGAGAGGAAGCCATCTCTCCCTGAGCTTAGAGTGTGACCCACAGTCCAGAGCAACCCAGACATAAGCCCTGTCCAGACCTCACTACTGTTATGGAAGCACAAAATCCTACCTAACACCTCTCATTCATCATTTTTATTTAAAAAAAAAAAACACAACAAATCGCACGTCACCAGCAGCTGCCAGCTGTCTGGGCCATTTGCACAAGGGATAGTTACGGGTATGAAAGGTGAGACTATGTGTCACAGGACTGAAGCGATGCATCTTTTTAACGTGTACAAACTTCCCGACACACACTTGTCCTAAGCACACATAGAACAATGGCAATCTATGCTCACACCTGCACACATCTGGCTCACACACCACCTTATGTTTGGCCAGAGACGACATGGAGTACCTCCTCTTCTGGATGGCCTTCTTTGTGTTTCCGGAACTACATAAATAATAACAGTCAACACAATGGCTTTCTAGTAATTCATAATTCCTTATGAGTCATACTTCTGTATGATTCAAACCCCTTGGCTCTGCCCAGGTGCTCAGTTAGGCAGTGCTGAGTCAAATCCTGACCCATTCTCTTGAGAGCCCTGGTGGCCTGAGCCCCCACACAGCCACTTCCAGTCCTATGGCCTTTCCAGTCCTTCCTTATTGCCCCACTCTTCCCTCTACCTCTCTGAATAGTCCACTCCTGGGACACACTTCCTCTGCGAGTCAGCACTGATGGTTGGCACTACTGACAAGATGATACCACTCAGGGCCATTGGTATAGCTGGAGTTCCAAGAGCAAAAGCCTCAGTTCTGGCAGCCCCAACAGGCTGGGCTTGGCCACCTATCCCAGTATGCCAATTAAAGACATGAACATCAAACAAATAAACAAACAAATCAAAAAATAAAATAAAATAAAAAAAACCAGAGAGAGGAGGTTTAGTCCAAGGTGGACACGCTGAGAAGAGAGACAGCGAGAAGGTGCGTGCTTAAGCAGTCCTGGTCGAGTGTGGTCCTGCCCTGTCCTTTCAGCACAAGCCCCCAGGGTAGTCGAATGCTGGTGCTCTGGGGGTACAGCCTCATCGCTGTAGGTAACACCCTGGTACAAGGTGGGGGCCTGTCCCAGGAGGCTTTGCTCTTCCTGGAATCCAAAGTGACCAGACCAGTTAGGTAGCCAGGCACTCTTGGGGGGATCACCATGTCTACAGTGGTCAAGCAGGAGTCTAAACCAGAGTAAGGGAGACATAATAAATGAAGGCAGGGGAGCCGGGCTTCTGCTCCGCTTTCCCTTATATTGGGCACAAGTGAGGGCTTTTTGCTTTTTAGCACAAGCAACTTCTGAGTGCCTGCTTCGCCGAGACCATCTACCTTTTGGGACAAACTTTCCTTAACCCTGGGCATTCCGGGTGAGAAACTATTTCTTAGTCGATGCTTTCTTGTTTAGCCGCTCTGTTAACCCTCATCTACATTTGCAAGTCTTCTGCACCTCGGCAGTACAATACACTCTGCGGAAGTTTGGGAAAGCATGGTTAAAGAGAAAAGAAGCCCTCACTCCTGGGGTGGCTATCTAGTCCCCAAAGGCTTTTTGATGCCTAGTGGTTTGGGGGAAGGCCTTGGGTCCTTCTGACCTGGACAGGTTAAGCAGCCAGCAAAGAGCCTGTGACCTTTCATCCTGCCTTTCTAACCTGACTATGTCCTGAAGGTGTCAGTGGTATTTGTGGAGACCCAGGACCCGGCTGTGGCATGGTTCTTGGAATGTATTTGCAGCATTTGAGGGAAACAGTCCCGGGTAGCTGCCAAATTCACCACCTACTTCCCCCCAACACTGCATATCAACCTCATCCTTCAATGTGCAAAACTCCCCACAAAAATCATGTTTATGGAAATCATATCACCATGGCAACAGTAAAGGTCTCACAAGTATTTTTAAAATAGCAAATTAACAAAAACCCACTTATAAAAAAAAAACCTAAAATCTGTTCCTTTATGGGCATTAACGAACGCAGGGATTTGAACAAAACACACAATGTGTTTGATGGCAAAGAGTCAGCAGAAAGGGCTCTTGACTCCGGATTAATTAGGAGCAGAGGGCTAACTCCATGAAAGCGAAGTTTGGCTTCTCCAATAAGAGGTCGCTCTTGGGATTTATTCTGGAAAATGACACCAAACTCTTTCCGGTGCCGAAGAAATGTGGCTAAGAGACTCAAATTGCTGAAATACTCATTTCTAACTTTCTATTTTCACATCACTGATATTATTACCTTCCCCACTCTGCAAGACTATTCCATTTTTAACTCATAGGTTTTTAGCAGTTGCATAAGCCTCCGCCACTGTGATTTAGCCTGGCTGAATCTCTATTATAAAACCTGTTCACTCAGAAGTCTGCACACAACTCACACGGGAAGGGAAAAAAGCCAGATTCACAGGAACCCAGTCAGAACCTCTTTGCTTTTTAAGTATGCAATTGATGTGGCTAGGAAAGGGGGGTGCTTTTAAATAGAAGATGCACTAATTTTTGGTGTCTTTTGTAAGATTTAAAGCACAATAGGCGTGTTGTGATGACTTGGCTCATAACAAGGGATCCCTGCGAGCTAGAACGGTGCAAACACTGGCGGCTTTTTCTGTGAGTGCAGGGAAGAAAATCAAGCCTTGCAACGGATGGTTTCCTTCTACACAGGGTCTCCAGCACCACGGGAGGGGAACCAGAAGCAGGGCAAGCAAAGTGATGGGTCCTCAGCGTGGGAGGTACACTGTTTGGAGTGAGGATTCGCTTCCCTCAGCCTCTCTTGCCACAGGAAAACCAAAGAGCAACAGCCGTGCAGCATCAGCACCACCAGCAGCACCACCACAGGCTGGGCAGATGTTGTACCTTCCAAAACGAGGGCTCCGGGCCAAGGAAGGGACCGGCATTCCCCTGGAGATCAAGTAGAACCTGAGTCTTGTTGCTGGAAGTGCTGGAGTCAAGAGCAGGTGGCACAGAGCTCTGAAAGCCAAGCAACCAGGCTCCAGGACTGCCCGGGAGGAGGCAGGTTGGGGAGTCCTGTGCTGCACCCTCTAAAGCTGTCTGCCATCCCCCCCCCCCCCCCAGCGTCAGTCTCTTCCCAGCCCACCTGGGATCATGGCATCTCCTGCGCACCAAGAGCCATCTGGAAGCCGGACACCCACGCTCTTCAGACAGAAGGATGCTCAGGCTCTGGAGCAGGCTCTTGCCGCAGCTTCCAGGAGGAGGAAAGTAGAAACCAACTTCTTCATGAAAAGCAGAGGGAGGTGGAGTGCAGTGTGAGCCAGGGCTGGCAGCCCAGGGTTCCATGGTCCAGTTGGGGCACTTGAGATGCAAACTCCAAATCGGAGAAGCTTGGAACAGAAAGCAGAAGCTTGCATACCTAGGCCTGAAGGGGTGGCCAGAAGGCTGGGTCGGAGAGCGGAGCTGCAGGCTGGAGGCCATGGCCATAGCCTGGTAGCCAGAGGGAACAGAGAAGCCCCAACCTCTCCCCTCTTCTCCTCCACCTTGCCAGAACCTTCCTTGGAAGGCACAGGACCAGGGAGTGGCGATGCAGGCGCCAGAGGACAGCCTTCAGGTGCAGAGCAGATCATAAGAGGGTAGAAATAGATGAAGGGACAGAGAAGGCAGTAGGAGCCCATTCCCCAGCGGGGGTTGAACTTCTCATGCATTCAGAAGTTGAAAGCATGAGAGAGGCCGAGATGGGGAGCTGGGCTCCCACAGGACTGGCGCAGAGCTAGGCACCCCTGGGCCTGATTTTATTTCCTTAACTATCTCACCACAAACAAGAAAGCAGGACTAATAACCTGCCCTACCCCAAATGGGTACAAAGTAGGGCCAGGCAGAAGCAGTGGGCATCGTCACAGCAAGAGTACAGTTATTACAGAGTTGGAACAGGAAGTCTCCCGGGAATGCAGGCCTCAGCCCCGGAGGCACATTGCCCAGCTCATCGCGGCAGCAGGAATGGCTGGAATTCTATTTGGGGCTGTGCCCTGGGCCACATGCTGGAGGAGACACAGAGAAGGTGCAAAAAGACCAGACTAATCCACATGCTACATCAGAATACGCCGAGTTAGAGCTGTAAGCAGACCAGACACTGGGAAGAGTGGGTTCCTGGTTTCAATACATACTGGGTTCTCACTCTCCTACCATCTTCAGAGCATCGCCCTTCACAGTGGGTGGCAGCCCCCAGAAGCCCCCTAAGAACTGAAACAAGGAACTGGAAACAGTCCTGGAGAAACACACCATCCACTCCTCCCTTCCCTGTGTCTACTTCCCCAGAAGACCTCCATCCTGAGTCTGCTCTCCGGCCTGAGCAGAACCCACCATGGTGTTCTAGAGAACCACAGGAAAAATAAAGCATGCAGTGGCCCAGCCAATCATGGGCCTGAGCAATTCAGTATCAATACCCGACAAACCCATGACTCTGCTGTGTCCCCTTACCCTCCAGCCCACATCAGTCTCCAAGCTCTATAAGCCTGTTAAGACCCATGAGACTCAATCTAGCCATAGGCAGCAGACCCAGAACCACAGAGGCCAAACCTCTGAGTTTGGGGCACGAGGCCACCGCCCTTTCTGTAGAAGAGTCCAGAAGCCCAGCAGTTTGGTCCTAAGATGGTCATGTTTACTCTTTCTCTTCTGAGTCAGGCCACATGATGATTCCTGAACCAATTCCTCTTGTGCGCTAACCCACATGGCCTCTCTCAGCAGCCAAGGCCAAGGCTCATGACATCTGAGCTCGGTCTGGCATGGGCAGTGACTACTGGTTTGAGTTGGTTTCTCTGAGACCCATGAATGATTCCTGGACTCCAAATGAAATGGAGAATAACCAAGAAAAGAAAGACATCCTAACAATGTTGTGCTTCTGACATCTGGTCCAGTTCTGGTTGACGAATTCAGATTCTTGATTGGTCCCAAAGGACCTGTCAGGCCACCAAGGGGAATCTGGCCTTGTGCACTGACTTTGCATGATGGGGAAACTTGCCAGAGTGACAAGCCATTGCTGATGGGCCGAGGGGCACCTCAGACTTCCAAACAGTGGCAATACACTTCTTATGCCCTTAGAGTTTTAATGGTTCCCCAGGGAAATCTCCTTGGGAAACCCAGGTAAACGCTACCACAAGCATGCTAAGAAAGAAGGCATGACTACCTCAGGGACAGTATTTGAGGTTTAGGTACAATTTCTGTCTGAACCACTTGGCTATATCTGGCCTTTAGCTATGTGACTTTTTAAACTTTTCATTTTAAAATACTTTTAAACTGGCAAAAAAAAAAAATCAAGGATTTCTCAGAGAACCCCAGTCTACTCTTATCAGATTACCAATATCTAATATTTCTCTGTTTGCCTATGTTTTTCTCTCCTTCCTTTGTCCTTTCTCTTCTTTCCTCCCTCCCTCCCTCCCTCCCTCCCTCCCTCCCTCCCTCCCTCCCTCCCTCCCTCCCTTCCTTCCTTCCTCAAGAGCTGAGGATGTACTTGAACCCCTGTTCCTCTCGCCTCTGCCTTCTGAGTGCTGACATCACAGGTACTTACCACCACAATGGGTTTAGGTTTCAGGTGGTGCTGAGGATCATTCCCAGGGATGGGAGCCAGCTAGGCAAGCGCTTTACCAACTAAGCTACATTCCCAGTCCATCCTTTTTTTTTTTTTTTTTTTTTAACCACTTGTGAATAGGCTGCTGATTTCATGGTATGCCTTCATACACTGGTGTGAGTTTCCAGAGAACAGAGATATTCTTTCAAATATTTATAGCACAATTATAAAACTTAGGATGCTAAGTATTAATAGACTGTCTTATCAAGTCTGCAGCCATGGCCCTGTTTTGTCAGCTCTCTCAGTGTCCATGCTGGTATTCTATTCTTCTTCAGCACAGGATCTAGTCCAAGGCCACAGTTGCTTATCACTGAGTAGACCAGGATAGACTTAAACTTGCAGTCTTCTTATCTGCCTCCTGAGTGCTGGGATTACATGTGTGTGCCACCTTACCTGGCTAATGTCTTTAAACTGCCTTAGTATTTTTGTGGTGGTTTGAAAGAAAATGGCCCCCAAAGGGAGTGGCTCTAATGGGAAGTGTGGCCTTGTTGGAGGAAGTGTGTCACTGTGGAGGTGGGCTTTGAGGTCTCATATATGCTCAAGCCACTCCCAGTGAGGCACACCACTTCCTGTTGCCTACAAGATGTAGGACTCTCAGGTCCTTCTCCAGCACCATGTCTGCCTGCATGCTGCCATGTTCCACCATGATGACAATGGACTAATCCTCTAAACTGTAAGCCAGCCACCACAGTTAGATGCTTTCCATGGTCATGGTGTCCCTTCACAGCAAAAGAAACCCCAACTAAGACAACTTTCATGACAACTTTCATGATTCAATTTGAGTTTTTCTGATGTTTCCTCATGAATAAATTGAGGTTACTCAAATCATATTCCTCAGGAACTCACATCAGGAGGTACAGGAGGTCTGTATGCCGCTTTTTGGTGACATTAACCTTTAAGCAGCTTTAGTTATCTTTCACATATTAATAATTCAGCATCTTTTAGTATACTCACAGGGTTGGACAACCACCACCACTGTCATTTTCAGAATATTGGGGGGTGTTTCATTACCACCACGGTTGTTAGTGGTCAGTCGCCATTTCCCACAAGCTCAGTACCGTTCCCCAACCTCTGTTTCTCCAGTCCTTATTAAGATTGATCGGCTAGGGCTGGAAAGATGATTCAGTGGTTAAGAACACTTGTTGTTCTTCTAGAGGTGTTAGTCCCAGCACCCATGTGGCAGCTCACAATAATCTGTAACTCCATTTTCAGGGGACACAACGCCCTCTTCTGACCTCCACAAGCACCAGGCATTCAGTGTGGTACACAGGCATATGTTCAGTTGAAATACCCACACACATAATATAGTAATAGTAGTAGTAGTAAAAGGACTGATCAACTCCACTTCCTAAACACTTATCAGTAGTTAGAAATACAGCTTCAAAGGAGAGGGTTGATGATGGCTAGTGTGTGATCTTCCAGTGAGCCCCCCACAGATCAAGTCACGTGGACCTTAGCTCTACATTCCTCTTTTGATAGTTGAGACTCCAAAAGCTCATCAGAGATACACATACTGTCTCACACCACTCCCCATCACCCTCATCCTACTCGGAGCCTTGAGAATGCCACCTGCCTCTAACTCAGGGAGACTGAGAAGTGAGTGGAAACTTGTGCGCCCTGTATAAGGGCATCCTAGGTTCAAAGAGTAAGGACGATGTTTTTGTCAGCCTTCCATTACTACAGCAAACTACCCAAGAAAATGAAAGCAGGGAAGGTTTATCTTCGCTCACGGTTTCAGAGGCTTCTGCTCATGGTTGTTTGGCTCTGTCTGTTGCTCTTAGGCCTGCGGCAGGTGAGGCAACACGTAGTGGTGGGAGTCTGGGGTGAATGAAAGCTGCTCATCCCTTGGCAGCCAGGAAACAAAGAGACAGGAAATGGTTGGGATCCCAGCATCTCTTTCAAGGGCATGCCCCCAGTGACTTAACTTCCTTCCACTAAGTCCCACCTCTTAAAGTTTCCATGGCCTCCTAAAACTACCACAGGTTGGGGACCAAGCCTCTGACCTCTGAGGGGCACCCATTCCAAACTATAGCAGGCCTATTTTACCCACTATACAGTCAGAATGTAAATGTATCTCTACTCCAGCAAACACCTGTGGTGATATATTGTTTGTAATCTAAGGAATAAAACTTGCCTGAAGATCAGAGGACAGAGCCAGCCACCGAATTAGCCACAGAGGTCAGGCAACAGTGGCACACACCTTTAATTCTAGTACTTGGGATCACACATCTTTAATCCCAGCACTAGGAAGGTTGAGACAGGAAGTGATATGGCTGGGTAGAGAAAGGAATATAAGGCAGGAGGAGAGAGGAACAAGATGTTTCAGGCTGAGGAGTTGGTGAGGTAAGAGGCGGTGGCTGTGGCTTGCTCTGCTTCTCTGATCTTTCAGCTTTCACCCTGATACCGGGCTCCGGGTTTTCATTATAAGACTAATTAGGATTTGTGCAACCATCACCCCTTGGAAGAGCAGAAAGTGCCACAGGAGGTAGAGGGTGAGTGGAGCGCGTTTCCACCCTCTAGGATATGATTTCACAGGAGCGGGTTAAGGTGGTCACAAAAGAACCAGAGTCTGAGCCAGAGAATGGATTGATCCACTGGAGGAAAGAAGAGCTGACCTCCCTGGAGTGGTGATGCTGTCTTTCAGAGGAGGCTGTTGAGGTGGGACTTGGAGGCTGTGCAAGGGCTGGACAGTGAGGCAGAGGCAGAAAACACAACTATGGCTCCCTAGACCTTTGAAATGCAACGTGGCCTGTAAACTTAGTTCAGTGAATGATGGGGAGTGACTGAGGACTTCGGGATGGGAGATAGAATGACCAGAACTGAGACATGGGCAGACATGTGCCTAACCTGCAACACAGAAAGTCTACTGTAGTAGGGAGCACCACAGACACACTGCAAGGAGACCTGGGAAGTCCTGAGCTGCTGTTGGTCCTCCCTCCCACAGCTTGCCCTCATGGTGTCACTCTGCATGACAATATCATCCGCCTGACCAGTGCCAAGGGCAGGGTCAGAGAGAGACCCTGTCATGTTCACTTGTCATGTTCAATGTGTGTTCAATGTGTGCCCATGGCACGGTGTCATTCTGCCCCATTGAGAAGAGGTCCCACTTGGGAACATGCTTCTTTTGAAAAGAAAACGTGCCAGCAACCTTCCAGACAATGGCCTTTCGCCTCTAAACTGTGGCGCTAAGGTGGCTTCACTCGTGTCCTTGCCTGGCTCTGAGACAACAAGACGTGGGGCCCTTACCCGTTGCTCTGACACCAGGGCACCTGGACAAAACTTCCAAACTTTCATCAGCAGACTGGTATGGCATTGTGTAGTCATGGATATAAGCACCTGTGTTGATACACCAACTCTAGCAACTACGGCTGAATACAGTGAATTGAGATACAGAGGTATAATCGGAGGGTGCTTAGCCATCCTCTGTCAGTCCAATGGCTGTGTAGCTGTCCACAGTGCTTCTCCTCCTACAGTCCCTTAATTTAACACATATTTAGTGACCAAGAAGGAAAAGCATGAGGCCACGGTGATGGATGGTGAAATGGGATGAGTGCTGGGGAGAAAGGAGGACCCCTCCTCATCTGTAAATGGAAGAGGTTAGAAGGCCCTCTACTTCCATCATCCTAGAAAAGTTGGGCTGTTTTGTCTGTGCGAGTTTCTGGAATGTTCTCCACTCAGATCAAACTCATCTTTGCTTCAAGGTCAAACTTCTCAGTCAACAAAGCTGATGGAATGCTCAGCTCAAAAGAGGACCCTGGCCATAGCCCACACCCATTCATGTTCAAAGACCACTCTGGTCATGGCCCCCACCCATTCATGTTCAAAGACCACTCTGGTCATGACCCACACCCATTCATGTTCAAGGACCTCTCTGGTCATGGTCCCCACCCATTCATGTTCAAGGATCACCTTGCTCTTTTGTCTTTTTAGTCTTTTCAAGAAGAATTGCTTCTTCTGTGTAACATGATTTTTCATAAAACAAATGTATAATTAATCCTTATATTCAGCCTCTAATTAGGAAAATATTGTTCCCATCCCATTTGAGACAAAGCCCTCTGTCCAGGCCAGGTGACACCAGCATTCAGTTCTCATAGGGATTTTCCCATGCTGAAGATCCACCTACTACCCCACCTAACCCCAACTGAAGCTTCAAGACGCTAAGTTGCCAACATCATGCATGCCTCAAGGATGTATCAACAAACTGGTCTTAGAAGGCTGGAAGTTTCAAACACAAACAGGAACTTCCAGTGTCCTTAGCAAAAGTAGCCATAGGCAAAGTCTCAGAGGTAGGAGTGTGTGTTGGGGTGTGTGTGTGTGTGTGTGTGTGTGTGTGTGTGTGTGTGTGTGTGTGTGTTTATGTCTGTGTACGTATGTATGCTCTCCCCACCACACACATACACCCCCATTCACCACTTTACTGTTTCCATGGCCTTTTGACAAATTCTAAAGTTAGCCTCAGGACACACTCCTTGAACATGGGGCGTGCCACACAGATGCCTTCTTCTTGGTGTGTTGAATCGATCTTAGAGTCCCTATGCTTTTCCTCTTCCCTGGCATATTGAATGTGGGCAGTCTGGTCAGGTGCTGCTATAGTTTGGATCTTGCTCTAAAGGCCCAAGTGTTGAAAGTGTGGCCCTCACTGGGGCCCTATTCCAAGCACTATGAACCTTTAGCCTAGTGAGAGGATCTTATATCACTGAGAGCATGCCCTCGGAGAGGACAGGAAGACTCTAGTCCCTTCTTTTTTCTCTCTCTTTTGAGCAGCTTTTCTCTCCAGGTGAGAGCTTGGCTCCACCACACGTTCCTGCCATGATGAGGCACTTCACCACAGTCCCAAAGCATGCTATGAAAACTCCAAGACTGTGAGCCGAAATCAAGCTTTTCTCCTTGTAAGCTGGTCATCCCAGACACACTGTTATTGTGGCGGAAGGCTGGCCAGCATGGATATCCAGATGGAACTCCCAGGTCTTGGCTCCATAAGACTCATGGGAGGACCGTGCTGGGCAGGTACAACTGTCAGTTACACACTAAGTCCAGTTCTGGTGTCAGTCTGAGGAAGATCCCTTCAGTGACCTTGGGAACGGAAGACATGCTGGCACATTCATGGATAATGACATTTCCACCCATTGAGTATTTTTGGTTAACAAAGCATAATGACCTATGGGGAGGTCAGGCAGGAAGACCAGCTCAGGAGAGGCTAAGTGAGCTGCTCACAGGTCCCTGCCTCCCAGGAGCCACATGAGGGGCCACACTCAGGTCTGAAGCCTTCTGGTTCACACCCTGCCCATGATGCTTTGCAGCAATGTGAGTCTAACAGAGATCAGGGAACATCTTGCTCAGCACCCTCCCTGTCATTCTACTGAACTTGTTGCATTTCCCGTTTCCCTCCTTTTCTCTTTCCTCCTTTGCTTTGTCTTGTTTTCTTTTGCTCTGTTTCCTTGAGATGGGGTCTCACTATGCAGCCCAGGCTGGCCTCAAACTTGCGATCCACTTGTCTCTGCATCCCCAGTACTGGGATCCCAGACACAGGCAACCACCCCAGGCTCTCTGATGCTCATTTTCCAAGTTCTCGAGTTTCCCAGGAAAAGCATCCCCTCACTGCAGCCGACTGCATCAAATAGGCTACAGCCATCCTCAAGAAGAAAGCACACACCTCATTCTGTATCTACTGGCCTTCCTTTCTGGGGAGACCATCAGCTCCTGCATGCTGGGACCCATTATTGTGTCTTTGTATTCTAGCTCCAAAGCAGAGCTGTCACACAGTAGGTGTGCAGCACAGGTCTGTCAAAAGGCAGTCACAAATCATCTCCTCTGCTCAGCAGGTTGCCTGCTCATCCCTGAAAGGCCCCCTCCTCCCACAGTGTCTGCTCCTGGCTGCGGCTAGTTTCCAAGTCACATCTCAGAAGAAACATGAGCGTAGCTTACACAACCACTTGAAATTCTGCAGGTGTAAAGCACATGCTGGATTTTGTCAGGTTTTGGAAACTCATGACACACCAAAAGAAACACCAAAGTCTCATTGATAATTTAGTGTTGGTTATACATTGAAACGCTAATACCTTGGAGATAGATATAGATATAGATAGTGAAATATATTGTTAGATTAATTTCCCCTGTATCTTTTTTTTTTTACTTTTCATAATTTAGGTACCAGAAATTGTTGAAGACTTATAAAATTTATAAAATTCCTATATGACCTTTATAATGTCCCACTGAAAAATTCTGACCTAGGGTTGTATAAGTCATAACAAGACTTGAGATTTTACCCTGAGCTTCTGAATTCTCCTGTCTCCACCTCTCACCTCCCGACAGGGGTCCTGGGTTACAGATCTCATGCAAACTCCCACTGTGCCCTTGGCTTTTACATGAATTCTGGGGATTCAAACTCTTGTACAGCAAGTGTTTTAATCCACTGAACCATCTCTCTGGCCTGTTGGATTTTGAGGTAGGGCCTCACTCTGTAGTCCAGGCAGGCTTCCTGAGCCACAACACTCGTCTCTGATAGCTTCTTTATGAAACGTTTCCTTCATTTGGTGTGTCCGTGCCCCTGGCATGCAGTGCCTGTACAGCCAGAAGAGGGCAGTAGAGCACCTGGGGCTGGAGTTACAGATGGGTTTGGACCCCAAGTGGCTGCTGAGAATCGAACCTGGGTCCTCCAGAAGCCATCTCTCCAGTTCTGTGGTGGCTTCTTAGATGGCCTTCATGCCTTCACTGTATGCCCTTTACAGGTGTCTCTTACAGTCTGTTCTCAACATGTCGGCTAGATCAATCTTTTTAAAATGTGACCAAGTTAGATCATTTCACTTTTGTTTTAAACTCTCAAAAACAAACAAGAACAAAACAAAACAACAACAACAAAACTAAACCAAACCAACCCCCTCAAATAGCTCCCACAGTCCAATAGAGACCTTGTTTCAAATAAGGTGGAAGGTGAGGACAGATGCCTGAGTGGTTCTCTGATTTCTACATGCATGTTGTGGCATGTGCACCCCATATCATGCACATGTTTGTGCACATAAACATAGGCTTTATACACACACACACACACACACACACAGAGCACTCCCACATCATACACACACACACACACACACACACACACAAAATGTGTTCACACACACACACAGACTGTATACACAATACACATAGCACCCCCACATCATACACACATACATGTGTACACAAACACAGATTGTACAGACACACACACAGCATCCCCCCACATCACACACATAAATGTGTGCGCACATAAACACAAACTGTACACACTCACACATACACACAGAGCTGTCGCAATAATTTGAAGAAAGGTAGAGGTTTAGGCTAGAGAGTGGCAAGAAGCTGTCGGGTACTGAGTGGAGTGTGACAACAGAGACAAGAGTATCTCTCTCAGGGATGTGTGTGAATGAGGATGAGTCAAGGGTGAGTCTCGGTTTCCAGCCAGAGACTTTCACTGAGCTGGAGAGAAGTAAGAGAAAGGCAGGTTTGGGGAAAAGCCGGCATTTGCTTCTGGAAAGGTCGAGCCTGGGATACCTTGTGGTTTGGGAGGGAGGTGCCAGGTTGGATGTAAGGCTCTACAGTTTGAGGGCAGAGCCAAGGATCTGCGCTTGGGAGTCATCCTCATGGAGCTGAGATTTAAAGCCTAGGCAGCAAGTGTAGGCAGAAGAGAGAAGATCAAAGTCAAGATCGAGGCCCTGGGGAACTCCCACGTCTAGGGGTTGCTGAGAGCAGGGAAGGAAAGGAAGGCATGGGGGATAAGGAACAGGAAGCCAAGCGAAGAAAGGTTTCAAGGAGTCCAGTGCAGGAAGGAGGGACGGGGACTGCCCCCTGGATTTAGCGACCTGGAGGAGAATGGTGACCCTGACAAGTACAAGTTAGGTGTGTGGCCGAGGTGAAGACCTTAGAAAGAGGGAAAACATGCTGGAGACCACAGACAAGGACACTGCCAGAGAGAGCTTTATTACAAACGGGAGTATAGAACTGTAAAATGTCCAGAGGCGGACGCATGATCAAGAGAGGCTGTCTTTAGAGCTAGGTGGTGGCACAGGCCTTTAATCCCAGCACTTAAAGGCAGAGGCAGGCAGATCTCTGTGAGTTCGAGGCCAGCCTGGTCTACAGAGCGACTTCTAGGACAGCCAGGGATACACAAAGAAACCCTGGCTAGGAGAGAGAGAGAGAGAGAGAGAGAGAGAGAGAGAGAGAGAGAGAGAGAGAGAGAGAGAGAGAGAGAGAGAGAGGGAGAGAGGGAGAGAGAGGCTGTCTTTGAAAGATGAGACACAATTTCTGCATATATATATGCTACTGGGATGAGCCACTGGACAGGAAACAAACTGATACCAATTCTTCATTCTCCCAATCTTCAGAGAGCATGTGTGTATCGCTGCTTCCTGATTTATCACCTTTGGATGCCACTGACTTTATTGACTTCCTGCTATGAAATATCAAAATCAGCTTGGTCCATCATCTCCCTTTAATCTTGTCTGACTTCATCCATCATGCCACTATTGTCCCATTATCCCAATATGCTACTCACACAGTGGACCTATTGGTCACCCTGGTACCCTCTACTAACCTATCAACTATAAAGAGCATCTCTTCCCTCCCCACCTTATATAATTAGGGTATTAACACCTCTCCCCATAAGTCAGCTTTGGTGAATACTCCAGGACAACAGCAATGAAAACTAACAGCAAAATCTTAACAATTCCAACTCAGGTCTCCCATGGCATGTCATACCCTGCTTCTGATGCGCCAGGATTCAGGCTTTGCTACAGAGAGAGGGCAGAACCTCCCAGCACCTCTTACAGAATCTGTTCAGCATGAACAGATCATCCATCATGTGCCAGGCCTGATGTCAAAGGGCAGAGGAGGAAGTACTCTCCTCCATGAGAGGCGGATAAGCCTTACGGTGTCAGGGGAGAGTGCGCATCCTTCCTTCATAAAGGATAAGGAAGAATCGGGAACAACAGTTTAGTCCCTCACCTTCCCACTTATTTCCTCTTGTGTTGTCCGCCTTCTCTAGGCTGGTCTTCATTTTATATTGTAAAGATGGGAAGTCTTTACATGTTCCTCTGTAGCGATTCTCAAGCGGTCTGCAGTGTTTTGTTGATTTTAGAAGGTGAAACCCACAAGGCAGCATTTACATCATTTTAACTAAGCAAAACAAACAAACAAAACCCTCCCACTGAAGAGCCAAAGGGCCCATACTCTTCCTGTACCACGGCACCAAGGACACACACCACACAGACTTCAAAGATGCTTTTTTTACATCCTATCCCTTACATTATTCACAACTGGGCCACGCTTTAAATGGCCTCCTGTTTGGGCTCATATACGCCATTCATGAAACTGTTTGGTTTGTTAACATGGAGTTTCTGACTGCCTTTATTTTTTTTTTCTTGTTGATAGGAGAAACATCCCACAATAACGGCCTCAAAATTCTTTCCCAGCCATTATTTGAAATCTTCCTCCTCTGGCTTTGAAGTCTGATGGCTTCTGATCTAACTGGGCTGTTTCACACTTGGCTCTTAATGCTTTTGCATGGTCTTTTTATTTTCTGGGTACAGTTCTCTTTTCTCTCCCTTCCTTCCTTCCTTCCTTCCTTCCTTCCTGTTTTTATACAGAGTCTTATTTGCTAACATGGCTCAGCCTTAACTTTGGAATTCCCCTGCACTAGCCTCCTGAGTGCAGGGATTGAAGGTGTAAACCACCAAGCTGAGCCCACGAATTACCTCCGGTTTTTATTGTTTGCGTTCTTTTTTTCCCATTAAGATCTTAATTTCTTGTGCTTTCCCCAGCCAATACTCTCTACTGTGTGGAATGTCCTGGTTTCCTGTCACCCTCAGAGACCTCTTTAATGGGGCCCTCCACCTCTCCTATGCTAATGAAGACTGGCTGTCTTCTAGGCTGCTAAGCAAGCTCGTCTCTCGGCTGCTTTTCCTGGCTGGCCTGAGTAGTGTTGCCAGTCAGCTGGATGGTATTTTTGCTCTACCCAGGTAGAAGCCGCGAGTAGGCAAGAAGTTCTTGAACCCTGGCCAATGGCAGCTTTTATTTCCCACTCAGTGTTTGGCAGCAGACAATGACAGATAGCACCTTTCCATTGAGTTTTCTTTCAGGCCTCCAGTACCAAGATCCTTAGCCCTCTAGTGTTGCAGCCCTTGTAATGCCTTGTATATTGTACAGGTAACAGTATTGTTGTTTTGTTATTGTTTTAGACCTAGGAAGTTGGGTTATTTAGCCTTTAACACCAGCCAGTGTCAGAGCTCTTGGCTCAGGGCCTGAGACCTTTGGCCCCAAAGACCTTACAACTCTCCGAAACTTCTGTGGTGTCTCTCCTCTGGCCCTCCGCAGTCTTTCATCATTCTTCAGCCTCAGCTTGCTGCCCTCCCTCACCTTCTCCCTGCCTTAGCTGCCTTCTTCTGATGCTCTCTTTCTTCTTCAGCTGTCCAGCAGCCAGCTTCCTTATCATTAAAACCAATTGTGATCTTAACAGATTTTTAGCCATGCTTAGCACTAGCCCAGTGCCCCAGGGAGAAATAGGCCCCATTTCCCTGTCTTAGTATTCCTGGAGCTCATGGTTTCCTACAGATACTCCTTCACTCTGCTGAAGAAGCATTTTCAAGTAACCCCCTTAAGAGATCTGAGTAGAAGATAAACCCCCCAGGTTCTTGCTTCCTCCAACCTATTTCATGAATGTATTTAAAAAAGGTGCTGGGCCAGGTGCTCTTAACATCTATTCCAAGAGTATAGTGCTGTCAATATGTGTCCATTTATAGCTTCTGAGTTCAAAGAGAAAATTTTAAATAGTTGCTACTCTCGAGGGGTTTGAGGTTCCTTTAGATGAACACATATAAACTCTCAAACTAGTAACAGAAAGTCATCAATACAAAAGGCGCTGCAAGGTAGGGGCTGACTGCTTATCAATTTGATCCTTGGGCTAAAGGAAAGAACTAGAAGCTGATCCCGCCTGAGGCATCCCTGCTGAACTAAGACCTCTCTCCTGTCAGAGTATAAGCGGTGAGTTAGGGGAGGGATAAATGTTGATGTGACAGTCAGCAGTAGACTGACGGCCAACATTAGGTCTGATGGAGTAGTCAACGCTCAGTGGACGAGGCCTCCATGTTAACCTGCCCTTTCTCTCTGAGTCATCAACAGTTTTATTTCACCAAATCACAGCAGGCAATAACTTTTAAATATGGCAGCATAACGATGCCCTTCATCAAAAGACATGTTTCAGACCATTTTAGGGCACAACAATTAACTTTCACACACACACACACACACACACACACACACACACACACACACCACTTGGCAATTGCCTTTATCAGTAGTTTATCTGGATCGGGATGAAGATGTCTCTCCTCACCATCACGTCACCATCTGACAAAATTATTTTTCAGCCTGGATGTGAAGCTCAGTGGTAGAGTGCTTGTCTGGCACGTTGCAGAGCCCTGGATTTGATCCCCAACACCACAAAAATAAATGGATAAACATTTTCACTGTGACAATGGGAAGTGATTATAAATCATCTCTCCTCCCCAAGCCTGCCCCAGGCGGGGAGCATCACTCTCATGGCTAGACCTTTTTAGCAGAGGAACACCATTGCACGGATGGAGAGGAGCCTGGGGGATTTAAAGGATATGGCTCCTCCAGGGTGGGTCGCATGGACTGATGGGCCTGAGTAACCAGCAACACCGGGTGGTGGGTAGTTTTCATTCAGCCAATGCCAGCTCCCATTTTTGTGGCAAAAAAAAAAAAAGAAAGAAAGAACTCGTAAAAAAGGAAATTCCCAGAAGAAAGGAAGAACCTTTGTGTCAGTGGTCTGAGCAGTTTCTAGAGAGTGGGTGCTATCGAAAGCAGTGTGTGGGGCCACAGGATGTTTTCCTACAACGGTCTCTCTGGAAAGGATCCTCTAACAGCCCCACTCCACCTCTAGGGAGATTGAACTGCTGCTAAAAAACCCTCTGTTCCTGCTGCCCTCCTAACACTGAGCAAATTCAAAGTTGATATGAATTCTCCAGCACAGGCCTTGGTCTTGGCGGCTTTATTCATCCCCACATCCCCAGTGCCTGACATATGGTGATGCCTGTGTTGGCCCAATGAATGGGTAGATGGATTAGAAGCTGCATTTCATCAAAGAGTAGAAGAAGCAGCCTGAGTATTCAGTTGTCTCTGGAGCTTTGAACAAGCCAGAAGGATTAGCAGAAGCAGACCTGAGCCAAGAGGAGGACTTCCAAGAGTTGAGACCATCCAAACCACTCCCCAACCAGGGCAGTGGAGGGAGCAGGAAGGCAGGGGGAAGAATGCCTTCCAGGTCTGTGTTCTGGGGTTCAGGACACCATGCAGGTGCAGAGGAATACAGACAGATGAGGAGCGCTCAGAAGCAGAGCTGCCACTGGACCAGCTACCCTACCCAGAGATGAGACAAGCAGGGGTAAAGCAGAGGGTGGCAGTGTGCAAGCCTATAATAATCCCAGCACATGGAAATCTGAGGCAGGAGGATTGCTTTGAGCTTGTGGCCAACCTGGGCTGCCTAGCAAGTACCAGGACAGCCAGGAATATATGGCAAGAACTTATCTGAAAAAGAAAAAGGAGAGAGAGAGAGAGAGAGAGAGAGAGAGAGAGAGAGAGAGAGAGAGTTTTTATAGTAAGCCTTCAGCTTTAACCTCTCACGTTTCATTAATCCAGTCTCCTAGAGAACCATGCATCTCAAACTTACAGATCAGAAGCCCTACCTACCAAGGGCTTGAGATCTCCCATTCCTTGTGGCTAGGTGCCAAGGCCTGCACACCCAGAAAAACTATGTAGTAGCCTGGGTTAACTTGCTGAAAATTCAAGTCTATGAACCACATTTTGCCTGTTCTTTCTTTGTAGTTTACTTATTTCTTATTTCTTTTTTTTATCCAGGTTTCTTAGAAAGATGTGTGTGTGTGTGTGTGTGTGTGTGTGTGTGTGTGTGTGTGTGTTTCGTGTGTAAAACTCCCTCAAGATTCTGACTTTACAAAGGGAACTGTGAAGGAGAGAAAGGTAGATCCCTGGAGTAAGGTTTTAGAGGTGAGTGGAAAGGATGCTATCACTGCAGTAAGGCTTAGTGTAGGAAGATCCCTAGTGCTTCCCACCAGAAGGACGTACATTGGTACATCACGAGCAGGTGGACCCTGCCACCTCCGAGGGCCGGTTTCCTCTCCAGCAGCAGCTCAGTGCAGCCCTGCCCACCTGACTCCACAACATGTGTTTTCTCAAAAGCCTACAACATGTTCATTTCAACACTTAGAAAAAGATTCTGTCAAGATGCACCTTGCCTTGTGATCTTGGTGTGTTAGAGAGACCGGCAAGAGGTTTCTCTTTACTGCAGTAGGTGGACGTTTCTGATGGGTGGAAATTAACACTAGCTTGACCCCCCCCCCCCAGCAGTATCATTTAGAATTGGCCTGATGACATCAAACGTGGGGCTACAAGCATCTTTCAAGGGAGAAGCCCAGCTAAAGGCTCTGACTTTCTGCTCAGATAGGACTCCTAGCCACAGCATCCCTCAGGGACAGAAAGACTTAAGCATCATAGAGGCAAAACCAACAGGTTAGGCTGAGTGGGTGTGGCCTTTAAAGTCACCACAGAAGAGGTCCCTGCTGAGCCTGCTAGGAGGCCGTGAGAAAGGCCAGAGTGAAGCAAAAGGCCACTTCTCGCTGACCTCTGCTTTTGGGAACTTGCAGCCATGCGCAGGCAACTGGCTGGCTGGCAGAGGTAGGCTCTCTGGAGAACGCATAGGATGCCTGCTTTGCCAGACCAGCACGCTGCTGCTGAGGGTATCTCCTCCGTGTGCAGGGTCCACTGGTGGCAAGCAATCAAGTTGGGGGTGGGGGAGGGGCATGCAGTCAGAGATTGGGGTCTGGCGAGAAGAGATCCCTCCGGAAAGCTCTCCTTCTCTACCTCTACTCACCCTTAGGCACTATTTTGGGATAGCGATGCCACTAGGGTGTGTCCAGACAGCCAGAGCCCCACAGATTACTGCGGAGCGCTCTCCGCTTTCTTACAGACTCACTTCTGGCCACATGCAGTCCAAATCCACAAGCGTGTAAACTAAATAATAAAATCATCCCCCCCCTTTCCCTCGGTGCACAGCGGGGGTTCTGGCAAAAAATGCAGGCACCTGAAAAAGACTGGCCAAAGAGCTGTCACCCCCACAGACTCCGCACCGTATGAAAGTATGACCTGGTACAGTATGTCTCCTAAGCCTGTGTGTCCCCTTCCCCGCAGCTCAGTCGACTTCTCAGACTCCCTGGAGCCTGGTCAACCCCAACCACAGCCATGAGTTCCTCCTGTCCTGCCTCCTTTCTTCCTGAAGTAGTGGGATCACAGAGAGATGCGCTTGATAGGGAAGAAGAATCAAGATCCCACTCGCTTGGACCGCAGCCTAGCCTGGAACCAGGGAGCCGTCGGGTTCCTGCCTGAGATTCCAAGATTCTCCTCCAGGTTTCTAGCTCTTCTCTACCTGGCCACCTCGCTTGCGGGTCAGAGACCCCCAACGTGGCACCTCTCCTTCAGGATGCCCTCTCCACAGGCATCAGCCACCTGCCAGAAGACCTATGGTGGGAGCACAGCCTGAGGCCGGTGGGCACACCCACGGGTCCCTGCCCTGCTCACTTCCCAGCAGGCAGCCCAGGTCATAGGGGCCGCGGGGGTTACAAGGGTCACAAGGGTCGCCCCCTGCCCCCCACTTCTTACCCAATCCCGGCACGAAAGTGTTGAGGAAGAGACAGATGACAGCCACCGGGAAGGGCATGTAGGGGATGGCGGCGCGCAAGGGGCCCTTCTTCTCGCGAACCTGCACGACCACCCCGCTGGACGACGACGCCCCCCGGGGGTCAGCCGCTGCCACAGCCGCCGCCGCTGCCGCCGTCTCGGCGTCTTTGTGCAAAGGCTCCATGGCTGGACGCGCTCTCCAGGAACCCGACAGCCGCCCAGGACACGAGGGCAGGCAACAGCCGGCTGCCGGCTCTGGGCTGCGCGCTCCGCGCCCTGTTCAGGAGGCCAGCGCGCCCCGGGTGCTGCGAGGCGGGCGGAGAAGCCCGCCCTCCCGCGCTCCACGCCCCCACCCCGGGTGGAGGGCGGGAGGGGCAGCGTGACACTCGGTGACAGCGCTCCCTCGCCCCTCCCCTCCGGGCCCCTTCCCCGCCCCCTCCACACCTCTCCGCTACATCATTCACCAGCAATGGAGACCCAGGCGAGCGGAGAAAGTGCGAGGAGAGCGCAAGGGTGCTGGGGGTCCGGGTACCTGGAGGGGTGGACGTGCCTCACCCTCCCACCACTGGTGAACTGAGAACCTCACTCAAGGTCCCCGAGAGCTGGGCGTGCACTAGACTGATCCAGTTGGAAAAACCTCAAGATTCAGTCTCTCTTCTGGAGTGTGCGTTTAATGCTAGGGAGATGGGGGATAGGGACGCGTGGAGCCTGAAATCTAGGAAGTCTTCAGCTCACTCTGCATTTCGAGTCACGGAGAAAAAGCAACGTGCTTCAAGTCACAGATGATGATAGGACTGGGAGCGAGAAATGTAGCTTGCAGCTTTATAAACCCATGCATGTCTGCAAGAGATGTTCCCTTCACGCACCCCCCACCCCCCACCTCCATATCTCTCTCTCTCTCTCTCTCTCTCTCTCTCTCTCTCTCTCACACACACACACACACACACACACACACACACACACACACACACACACGCTGTCTCACGTACAGATTCACGCGGAGAACTCTTGAGGGAGCGGATAATGGGAGTCATGCCCTGACCCGGTGTTGCGGGCCATTTGGGCCGTTTATGACTGACTACCTGGTGATTAAAAACCAGTGCGACCACAGCGCCTCCTGGTGTTGAAAATGCACCAGTGGGAATAAACGAAAGGACTTGGCAGAGTCCAAGTCAACCAATTCGTATAGAATTCGGTCTTCCTGGTAAGACTCTTCATCTACCCCTTGAATAAGTGAATCGATGAAAAGTAATCTCCTCTAACTGGACATGGTGCTTCGTGTCTGCAATCCCACCCCTTGTGAGGTAGAGGCAGGAGGTGCTCTTCCTATCAAGTTCAAGACCAGCCTGAGCGAGACTACACTTCTAAATAGATAAATACGTTTAAAGTTCACTAGGTGAACTGCAGGATTATCGTGATTACAGTGGTAGCACCACAGAGCCAGTGACAAATATGGCGGCTGGGATGTGCGGAAGGTGTCGAAGGTGCTGTGGCTGAGACCCTCCTATGGAGCCAGCTGTAGGGGAGCTATCAACTTCTAAGACTTCTCCAAGAAAGTAACACACGTCAAGATTTAATGAGTAAAGGAAACTACCTGCAGGCGTGTTTTATTTTAACATTTATCAAAACATCCTCTGCTGGGCACCATCCTGAACTCTTATCCACATGTAAGGCCTGCCTTAACTCTATGAAGTATTACATATGACCCTCTTTTATAAGTGAAGCAAGTGATGGTAGAGAGATTAAGTAACTGCACGAAGCCATCCATGAAAATGTGAATGCAGGTGATCTCAGTCTAGAACCCCTTGCACACACAAATGTCATTTCATCTAAAGATCCAGAAACTAACCTCCATTCTGTGAATACTATACTCCGTCACAGAATACCTGGACCTGCTTTTAGGTCTCTCTACCATTATTAGTCCTGAGGAAAAAGAACCCAGAGAGGGAAATAGATCTTCATTCCCCCAGTTTCCTCTGGCTGTCTCCCTCACACCCAGGCAGAGTCACTGTGGGGGCCAACACACGGGAGCCTAGGGAAGCAGGGAACATCCAGATATTCGGTAAAGCTGGGGGCCTGGAGCGCTAAGGTGGACAGGAAGCTGGCTAATGCTGAAGGGCAGGGGAGTGGGGACTTTATTCTATTGTCTTGGAATCACTGACGTTTTAAGTAGGCATAGAGCATCATGAGAGTTCTATGTATTCCTACTGTGTGACACGTGACCCTCAAACTGAGCAGCTTGTCATGGCCATTTTTTAAATGACCACACCCTATAGTGCGAACATAGCAGAGGCAGCTCCCCCACCCCACCCCATTGTGTCCACATCTGCGCCTGAGCAACTCAAATGGCTGATGGCTGTAACTGCTGGGACCGTAAGATCCACTCCTAAAAATATTCTCAGGTCAGTGGCTTCAGTGAGAGAGCTTGAAAGCTGGATCCTCTGGGGTGGTCCTTCAGGTCACCTCCATTCAGTGTCCCTATGACCTGGACTTTTTACAATAAAATATGGTAGCCTGTTTCTAAAATGGAACTTGTGAGAGGAGCCCTCCTGAGAATGGAGACTTCAGAGCCAAAAGAGGTACGTATGACACCCTCTCCTCCAGAAGTCACATCGTTCCACAGAACTCTGTTAGGGACTCAACCACCTACCCAGACTTAAATACAGGGCAGCCCACCTCTTCGCGGAAGAACGAGGGCCCAGGCTTTAAAACTGACGTTATGACTGTGTCGGCTGGGGAGAGCACTCAGCCAGCAGTGAGGATGACTGGAGAGGATGAGATTGGGCCACATGCCCACAAGGACTGAGGGTAGATGAGGAGGAGGACTCTTCCTGACCTATAAAGACAGAGAAGGGGAGAGACAGTTCCCAAATGATAGTCAGGCAGAATTAGCTGGCAGGAAGGAGCTGCTGTGTTTGGGGGCACATTGGTCACTTTTCTCATTGCCATGATCAAATACCTGACGAAAAGCAGCTACAGTGAGGAAGGCCGTCTTTTGCTTTGCAGTGGGAGGAGAAACCACCTACAGTCCACCGTGGCAAAGGGAAGGCAGGAGGATCAGGAAGCAGCTCATTGCCTTGTTTAGCTCCTAAGACTTGCTGGGAAATGATTCCCCCGAAGCTTTTTCCTTAGGACCACACAATTCCACTTGCTCATTTCACTCCGCATGTCCCAGCCCTCTTTCCCACTCTCCTTGGCGTCTCTCCCCAGCACCCCCTGATCCATTTCCCCCCTAGCATTTAGCTTTTGCTCCTTTTCTATAACAAGCCAGCCTCACTTAGCCAATTACTTGCTGGCCTATTTAGCTCCTAATAAATCCATTAAGCTGTAATCAATCCTCTGAGCGTCCTTATGATCAACTCTCTTGATTAAAGCTGGCGGTGATTAAGTCTGAGGATCTTTGTAATCACCGCTGAAAACCTGAACAATAAGTCAACTTGATTGGCAGGAGAAGAAAACAAAAACAAACCAACATTTCATCTAGCCAGGCCCTGACCATGCCAACCTTCTCCTCCACCCCGAAGGTTGAGGGTCAGGAGCCCAGCAGCCTCAGAGGAAGCAGTCTTTGAGGTGGGCAAGAAGCCTGCAGAATTCTAACCTCCTGGCTGGTGAGGATGTCCTTCTTCCAGATCTTGCCTGATCAGTTTCTCTCTATCTACTCCCTAGATCTCTTCCCTACCACAGAGACACAACTAGGGCAGGGCTTTCTGGGAGATGTCAGTCTCCGAACTGGTCTGGAAATCCCCTGTGACGCGGGGCTATTCCTGACGGAAGCAGAAGGACTACAGGCTCCAGTGACCTGACCGGAGCGGGCATGTGTGGAGAGGGGTTGCTAGGAAGCACAGATGATGAGTATACCCCAGAAACTGAAGGTCGGGCTCACTCTCCTCCCTCTCACCAAAGCACCGAGTGGAGAGGGAACGAGGACACTTTACGGAGACAGAGACACCAACCATCCACCTCTCTCTGCTCTGAGCATCCTTAAGATCAAGCCTGGTTTCTACAGTTGTACCGCCTGGAGCTCCACCTCCCCAGCCCACAGCTGGCAGAGGCTGGCCCATCCCAGACAATCAATATGGACTGAATCTGCCCACTCATCCAGGTGCCAACCAATACAACACCCTGGTGCCCCACAATTCACTGATGTCTTCTCAGAAGTAGTAGGAAATCCCAGAATTGAAGACTCTCTCCAAACTGAGAAAAGACAGGGGAAGTCAAGAGGGAGGGAAGGAGAGAGAGAGAGAAAGGTTGGGGACGGGAAGAAGGGACACAAAGACAGGGAGTCTTGCCTTTGACCTTGAAGGTCATCTTCTCCACACCCCAAGGGTGGGGTGTTGTTCAATTTTCTATCTCTGTAACAAAACACCTGAGATAGTAAGTTTGTAAACAGGTTTATTTTGGCCCAGTCCATGATCAGTCCATCCTGACATTCCATCTCGTGGTCGGAACGTGTGGTGGGGCAGACTGGCTAAAGAGAACAGAGAAGGTGGAGTCTCACAGCCCTCTTTGAGAACATATCCCCAGTAACCTAACAACTCTTCCTAGAGTCTGCCTCCTAAAGGTCCACTCCCTCCCCATAGTGCCAAGCTAGGGACCAAGCCTTTGGCACATGGGCATTTAGGGAAGACTCTAAATCCAACAGACAGTGAGTCATGTGCAGTCATACTCACCACCATGGCATTTCATTAAACAAGCAATATCCTACAAAACAAAGGAAGAACTTGACTGAGTGTTTGCCTGGCGTGCATAAAGCCAGGAGTTGACCCTAGTACCGCATAAACCCAGCATGGTAGCATATACCCATAACCCCAGCACTTGGGAGGTTGTGAGAGAAAAGGATTGGGAGTTCAGGATTATCTTCTCCAATGTAGGGAGTTCGAGGCTTGCCGGGGATACCTGAGATCCTGTCTGCAAAGAAGAAAATTAAGAAAAGAAAGCAAGGCAAAGCCAACTGAGACAACAGGGGCTGTTTTCTTCCTCATCCACATGTCACCAAGGATGGGTCAGCAGAGACCGGTGTCCTCTTAGCCAGCTCCTTCGAGTCTGTCCCTGCAGCCCCTGGCCTTTGAGCCCCTAACCAGCCTCCCTGACCAGCAGCTTGAGCTGCCCAGCTCAGCCTGCCAGCCCTTCTCCTGCTTCACGAGGCGGCACACTGGCCCCAGCTGCTTTGGCACGGGTTGCGTGGTCCCCTGCTTCCTGTGATGACACATGGGGACATGAAGCTCTGTTATTCTGGCAGGCACCACAGACTGGTCCCTCTCAGCATCTAGTTCCTGGCGTAGGTTGGTTTGTTTCTCTCTTAACCACCCGGCACGTATGTCAGTACCTCTGAGGCTTGGTGAGGTGGGGGAGGGGTGCTGCTCTGCAGCAAAAGGGAACCAGAACGCCCAGGGGCAGCCCTTTCTGCCCTGTCCCCAGCATCCTTAACACCCCTCAGGACACTTGGGACAGCCCCAGGAACCCCAGCCGTGGCTAGTCTCAATCATGACAGTGTCCTGGACACGTACAGGGCACATGAGACCTACCACTGATGACGGACGGGGTGGTTTGAGTCTGTAAGAGAGAGCATCACACAGGTTTGGTGTCCTGACATTCTGGGGAGGAAAACCTACCTCTGCCACTCACCAACTTTATAATCTTAGGCCCAAGCTTAGAAGCTCAGAGATTTGGTTTCTGTATTTCCAAAATAGGGCAATAGTAGTACCTGCCCCTAAAGCACACTGGAGAAGCTGGACACCATGCTGGCCCCTAGGCAGTGCTCAGCTAGCGGGTCTATGACCATAATCATCATTACTAACCCTCTACAGAGGAGACAGGACAAGTCCCTTAGGACCAGACATCTACAAAACACCATCATATAAGTGCAGGTGATTTGTCAGGCCAGTCACCCTCTGAGGTGGCAGGAGGTGAAGGGATGGCCCTAAGACCACAAGAGATGGTCCTGTGGGGCAAAACGGATGTTCTGAAGAGAGGAAGAGTGGCCTATCCGACACCCAACTACACCAGTTATTTGACTAACTAGTCATGGCCGTCTCTGTCCACCACAGTCACTTCTTCAGGATAAGGCCCCTGATGGTACTCACACACTGGCCCCTTTGGGTGATTCAGTTCTTACTCTGGTTGCTTCCACCTTGCCCAACAGCTAGGAGGAAACTGTGTTGGGGTAGGATGACAAACTGAGTCTTCATTGCAATGAACATTTGCCATTAAAGCCATTTGGGCAAAAGGGTATGCTGTGAGACCTACTGAGACACACTGCAGCTACCGTGGCGAGATTGTTTTTTAATTCTTATTTTTATATTTTATTTTTTGTTTTCTTTGGGGGGGTTACAAGGGCAGAGGGTGGATATAGAGGGACGAGGAGATGAATAGGATTGGGGTGCATGATGTGAAATTCACAAAGAATTGTTAAGAAGTTAAAGAAAGAAAGAAAGAAAGAAAGAAAGAAAGAAAGAAAGAAAGAAAGAAAGAAAGAAAGGAAGAAAGTCTTAGGTTACCACAGGGCCAACGGGTGTCTTAGTTAGGGTTTCTATTGCTGTGAAGAAATACTATGACCATGCCAACTCTTTTTTTTTTCTTTCACTTTTTACTGTCGACAACTCTTATAAAGGAAACATTTGATTGAGTGGCTTAAAGTTTCAGAGGTTTAGTCCATTATCATCATGTCCAGACACAGCAGCATGCAGGCAGACATGGTGCTGGAGAAGGAGCTGAGAGTTAATACTCCTTGATCTTCATGCAACAGGACATGGTCTGAGACAGTGGGCATGGCTTGAGCATATATGAGATCTCAAGCCTGCTTCCACAGTGACACACTTCCTCCAACAATACCATACCTACTCCAACAAGACCACACCTCCTAATAGTGCCACTCCCTATGAGCTTATGGGGCCAGTTACATTCAAACTACTACAGTGGGTCAGGAGAGGAACAAAAGGTCACAGATGGCCAAGAGGGGTTAGGGCATTAGTGTCTGGAGTCTCCACAACAGAGGTATAGAAAATATACCCCAGGATGGCTCAGGACTCCCACATCCTAACATCTACACCCTGTATCACCTCCTCTGAGCTGGACAGGTGCCTGTAACTTGTACAATATGGCAAAGGAGGTATCACTGAGGTCACAAATCTACTCATTTGAATCCTTCTCAAGGAGATTTCCCTTGCTGGACCTGTCAGTCAGATGGCTACCCTCAAAGAGGAGCTGGGAGCTCCTGAAGTAAGGACTCTCTGAGGGACACACCATAGCCGTGTTGAGGTAGGGCACTGGTGGGTTTAGCCTCCAGTTGAAGCAGCAAAAGCAAGGATCCTGGTGGTCTGGCTGCTCAGATACGAGCTCCGTCAACAGCTGGAGGGGGCGTGGAAGTCGTCTCTTCCCAAAGAGGAGTGCAGTGGCTGCTAACCCTTAGTGGCAATCCAGGAGACACCAAGAGGGATGGAGTAAAAACCTAAGAGATCCCCAGACACCAAGTTCAGGCTCTGGGCCTACAAAGCCAGCCATAAGACAATCTGTGTCGCTTCCAGTGGCTAAATCGATGACAGTAAGAACTGATATGGGACATCCTGGTACGTAGTAGGGCACAGAAGACAGGTGCACCTTAGCATGTGGCTTCTCACTGGGAGGTGTTCCTCCCATGGACCGGCATCAGCCCTGACCACTGCCCATCCGTTTCATTTCCAGGTGGATAGGAGTGGATCTGCTGCCCTGGGACCACTTGCCTGAACCTGAGACCAGACAGAGTTCTTCCTGAATCTCACTGACAAATACCCAAGGACCAGTAGGGCTCTGGAGCAGAGGGACCAGTCTGCTCATGTAGACAGGGGCTGGCTGTTGGCACTGGATGGTATAGACTCTCTAGTCAGATCTCCTGTAGGACTTCACTCAGACTCCTAAGGAAGAGCCATCCCAGCATTGGGCTCCAGGCCTTTTAACATCTTTATTTGGATGGAACTCAGGGCCTCACACACACCAAGTTCTACCCCAGCCATGCCCCGGCTTCTCTCACTACCACATGTAGACCAATGCCACCCTGGGCAGAAGCACCACACTCCCCAAGACCATACCAAGCCAAAGTGTAGACTGAGGCCTGTGCCTAACTGACTCAGGACCCACCCTACCTGCCCCTACTTACCTCAGCTGCCTTCCCCAGACACCAAAGGTGTATGGAGCTGTGTCCCTAACCCCTGTGTGCTCACATATAGCAGTAGGCATGAGGACTAGCAGTGTTTTTCTGGGTTGAATCTCTAGGTGGCTTCTAAGTCATTGATAGTCAACCCTGGAATCCTCTCTTAAAATAATAGTGTACACAAAGACTCAAGTCATCAAAAACTCATGTTATCTCAAGAACACAAGGGTGGAGCTCTGTCAGACCAGATCCCTCAAGGAGGGGTGGAAGGTAGCCTTACCTCTGCCTCCTAACCAGTGATGGCAGCCCCTGGAGGGACTTGGTGGGGCCTGCCTGTTTCTTGCAAGTTTGGACACTCCTGTTCAAGGCCAAAGAGGCCTTCCTGATTGCTTTTTGGCAAGATAGGAAGTCCCACCTTCTCACCTTAATGCAGCTGTCAATAAGAGCTCAAAGCTGACTCCCAACCCAAGGAAGCTAAGTAAGACCCTAAATCCTCCCCTCTGAGACATTTCCCACCTGGAAGACTACAATCCCTATGCTCAGCCCCTGGCAAGTGGTCTAACATGTGAATTTGCTATCTGTGAGACAAATATTCTTGGCCTGCCAGGGAGGCTTAAAATAGACTTAGAGTTGAAAGGAAGCTTATCCATTATTTAGTTCAGCTCCCTTTGCAAGTGAGAATCCTCTGCACCCTCAAGAGGTGGTCTTTAAAACAAATAAAAAGAATCTTTTCAAGGAGTGAGATGATGCATTCATATTTCATTTTATTTCTTGAGACAGAGTCTTACTATGTCACAGCCCAAGCTGATCTTGAACTCATAATCCTCCTGCCTCAACTTCCTGAGTGATGGGATTGACACCATGCCTGGAAAGAGATATTGAACACACTGCACGATGAGGAACTCACTACCTCAGAAAGCAGATGTTTCCCTCTTGGGCAGTGCTCATCATAGTCCTCACCCCCCTCTCCCATTGCCCTCACCCACTCTGCCTCTGCAGCTTAAAGACCAGGAGGCTATGCCAGGAAGGTCTGCTCCTCCCTTGCTCAGCTCTAAAGTGGAGAATGTTGCATATGTGGTTAAAATGGTGGCCCAAGGGACCACATCTTTAGGCATCCGTGCCCATCTCCTGGATTCTCAGGCTGGTCCTGTGACTTACTGTAGCCAACAGAATACTAGTAAACATTAGGGGTTTTCTTGTTTGTTTGTTTTCAGAGTGGTTTTCAAGGAGTGAGATGATGTATTCATATTTCATTTTATTTCTTGAGGCAGTCTTGCTATGTCACAGCCCAAGCTGATCTTGAACTCACAATCCTCCTGCCTCAACTTCCTGAGTGATGTGATACCCAAACCCTTATTGGGGTTTGAGGTTTTTGTTGTTGTGGTTTATTTGTTTGCTTATTGAGATGGTGTCACATTGTGTATCTCTAACTGGCCTGGAACTCACTCTGTAGACCAAGCTGGCCTCAAACTCACAGAGTTACGCCTGCCTCTGCCTCCTGCGTACTGGGATTAAAAGCATGTGCCACCATGGTCAGTCCAAGCATTAGGTTTTAGACACACTTGCAAATTAGGGTTTACTTGCTCAGAAACCCCTACAGGGTTCAGTTGCTATGCCCAAGGACCCTTTCATAGGCTGCCAAATGATTTAAGACAATGAGGAAAGAGGCCCTGAGGAGGACAGGTTGTGTGCCCCAACCTCTGACGACCTCCCAGCTGAAGGCAGCCACTCACAGACCTGCCCCTCAATCCCATCCAGACCACAGAACCTTAAATAATAAAACATTCTTTCAAGCCACTCCAGGTTGGGATGGGATGGACTGTAGTAGCAGGTAACTGAAAACTGTTCATCAAATGTTCCTGGGATAACATGGGCACGATGTTTTCATCCTGGGACAACCAGCTTGCAAAGAGCATAGAGCAGCTGCCTCAGTGGGGAGCTAAACAACACCCCAGGCACCCACTTAGAGCCCTGCCACTCAGAACACAACTAGACAACGGAGAGTGAGGCAAGGCAGGGCGCCCTGGTTCAGACAGGGTAAGAGGATCAGCTCTGCCTTCAGCACCAGTAGAAGGATGCTTCACTTCCGATCTTTGTCTTAGACCCATTGCTCTTTGTTTTGTTACCTGTCAGCAGTCACCTGGGTACATACCAAGTGGATGGTGCCCTGGGAACCACATCGAAACTGTCCCCAAACTCAATGAAATCTCTAAGGTGCCAATGAGTCCAGTCTACCCTGTCTGGGGAAAGGCTGAGCTAGAGAGAAGCAGAGCTGTGGGAACTGTTCTTCTGGCTCTCCTCAAGGGGCAATCCATCCCTGAGGTGCCTTTTGCCCAGGATTCGTGGTCTGTAGGTAGCCTTATTTCTGCCCAACGAAGCCTGGAACAAGGATGCCCCCTTGAGAAGCCAAGTTCATGACTGCCCATGAAGGGGTCTCCTGCAACCATGGCCCCTGCAGAGTTCTAGCAGTTCTTCCCAGAATCCCCAGGGAGCATGAGCCCCAACCCCCACCCTGCCCTCCTCAGCCTTGGCCTTCTTTTGAGTTGAATGTGCCCAGTAACATTGCATAATGAGTCAACTTCAGTTGACTCTTCCAACTCCATCCTAGGCAGATACTGCCCAGCACAGCTCAATCCAAAGGAACTGAGTTCATACTCTCAGAGTAAGCCAGACACAGAGAAGAGATTTCCTCCCCATCTTCCCACTCCTCCCTGCCAGAGATGCTGGCGGGCCACCACTCTTCCGTACCTCTGCTAGACCCTCTCCCACCCACTGTGGGAAGCATGCAGCCTGGAGTTACACCAGCCTCTGCAGCAAGAGGTGACTAGGGTCAGTCAGGTCCACGGGACAAAGAGCCCCTCACCAGCTAGGGGTGTGACAATGGGAGCTTAGTGGTGATACCGAAAGATAGAAATGGGTCAAATGGGTTACACTCAGGAGACTGATAACTAAAAGCCGTTCACTGGGATCTACTGAGGATGCTGACAAACTAATTCATTGTTTTGACAACTAGCATGTAAAAGAGAAAATTAAGCAACAGAAAGAAGCCACTTTGGTCAAGAGTAAAAACAAACAGCAAATCCCAGAAGAGTTTGGTCTAGACTGAGCCCAAAGTGTGGGAAAATAGCAGAGCTCTCTACTAATGCTCTGGGGATGGGAATGGGGGTGCCCTCACCCTAAGCATGGTGACAGCAGGGGGGTCCTAGGGTCAGGTCCTCCTGATAAAATGTTCTGCTACAAAACACTCAGTGATTTGGGGTGGGATAGCAGGGCAGAATGTTCCAGAAAGCCTCTGAGGCATTTTCTCAGAGTTCAATAAAGTAGCTTACACAGTGGTGGGGGGGAGAAAGGGGGACATGGACATATGGACATGAGACAGGAGGGCTGGAGCAGGAGTGAAGACCCCGAGTTACTGGGCACATTCTGCATAGCCTTCCAGAGAGTCGATGACAGAAAGTTGTGGGCTTCACATCCAACCTCAGAGTCCGGAAGAGGGAAGTCAGGGCCGGCTGCTGGAAAACTGAGGGACCTGCCAGAGCAGGAAAGTTGAGGCTGAGGCCCTGGGCTCCATCTCCAGGAGGGGGACGAATGAAAGAAAACAGGAGGAGGAAGCAGAGAAGGGAGATTCTGACCCTGACATTTTTTCTTAAAGGGTGAATACTCCTAATCTGAAAATTCCAAATACCTCAAACTAAAATGTTTTGAGCACCACATGACACTACATATGGAAAATACCATGTCTGGCCTAAAATGATAAGCCAGTCAAAACAGGTGCACTAAAAATACTGTACAAAATTAACTGCAAGTTCTCTGTGTGTGTGTGTGTGTGTGTGTGTGTGTGTGTGTGTGTGTGTGTGTGTGTAAGGTGTACTTGAGATAGATGTGACTTTTATGGTTACATTTGGGTTCCAAGCTACCTCATTATGCATGTACAAATATCCCCTCCTCCCCAAAAAAACCCAAATCTGCAACACCCTCACATTTGGAATAGGAACGCTCAACCTGTGTGGGTGAAATCCTGCAGTGCTTAAAGACATCCATTCCAGAGTCGGACCACATCTGTCTGAATCTCAACCCCGCCAGTCTAGTGGCTGTGTGACGTTGGCCAAGTGACTTAATTTCCTTGTGTCTCCACTTCCTGTCTATAAAATAATATAAAGAGGAAAAGGCAGCTGAGCATCCTGAGAATGCCAAGCCATGAAGGTCCAAGATGGCGGCTTCCCTTGTCCTACAGGGTGTCTACTCTGGCTGTGGAGCTCCAGAGCAGTAGAAACTCCTAAACGCCTGAAAGCATCCCTAGCTATCTCATCTCTGAACTCTTCTCTCCTGGAGAATAAACTTAACCACTGGTCTAGATGTTTCCTCGGTCATCTGGTCAACCTGTGAAACGGATATTATTTGTCATAGGCCTCCTAGAGCAAGAGCCAGCAGATGAAGGTGATATAGACTAAACACGCATTGTCCCTGGCCCAGAGGGCCCCAGGGACCCTCACCTCTCCACTGGCCTCCAGGCAAAATAGTCTCCCAGGGCACCTCCCAGTTGCCTTACAAACCTGCCTGAGGAGACAGGGTAACCTGAAGCCTGGAGAAAGTGACTCCTTCCTTCAAGTTCGAACCTCCCATACAGAGAACACCAAATGGTACCACCTGCTGCCCTTCGAGTGTGAGGCTCAGTCTATGAACCCTGAGCTGGTGGCTGTGACCAGTTTGACCTGGAGAAAATGCCAGGATGGAGATGGGATGGGAGGGAAGAGTGGTAGGGGAAGGGTTAACTGGGGGAGAAATGAGGTGGGGAAACAAATAAAAACCCTGTTTAGAACAGCTTCCTCATGCTGGGTGAGCCCCAATTCAGGTGAGGACGCTGACTGAGAAAAGCCTGTTCTCGGCTACAAAGCTGAGCTCTAGCCCAGAGGAGTATGGCAGAGAAGAAACACTCAAAAAACTATCTCTCAGAGACTTCTCTCAGAACGAAGAGGCTGGAACACCTGCCCTAGAGCTCAAGGGACTTCAAAAGTGGGTCAGCATCTCAGTGTGATGGGACAGACCTGCCCAACCTCTCCCCTCTACAGAAAAGCATGGCTCGGCTGATACAAGGGACGGGAGTGGGAAGGGACGTGTAGCCCTGTTCCTCTGATAATGGGAGAGCACATGGAGAGGGTGTCTCATATGTGATGTGAGGGGGAAATTGGACTTGGCCCTGAGAGCCAGGCTGCCCCACCCAGGCCTTGGGCACGGTCACCATGGAAACCTTACTGTAAAGGACCAAATGACCTCAGATTTTGCCTTTCATCTCTCAGATTGGGTTTTGAAATGCAGACAGTGGCTGCTGGACTCTATTTCTGTGGTAGCTGAGCAGCGCATGGGTCCTGAGGGCTGTGCTGAAGTACCACAGGCTCACCCAAATGCATGATAAGGCATCTCTCTGAGCTGCCATTCACCCCTGGTTGGCCACATCCCCTGTTGGCCCACTGTGACCTGGTAGTAATACCGTAACAACAGTGGTGAACAGTGGAAGACACCAGGCGCTTGGCCAGGCACCAGGGATACAAAGAGACCCTGACTCAAGAACACAGACAAGTCAGGGAAATACATAAATCATGATGGTGGACCCTATCACTGGCTTTACCTGCCTTGATTTCAGTTCCCAGTGGTCATTCCTGTCTGAAAATATTAAATGAAACAGAAATAAACAATTCATAATTTTTATACTGTATACTTTCCTGAGTAGCATATGAGACCTTGTCCCATCCTACTCTGTCTACCCAAGACACAAACCATTCCTTTGTCCAACCCATCCAAGCTGTGGATGCTATCTACCCACAGTCGCTCAGTAGCCATCTTGGTTACCAAGGTACCATGGTATCACAGTATTTGTGTTCAAATAACTCCTATTTTACTTAATAATGGTCCCAAATTACAATCTTTTATTATAATATATTACTATAGGTGTTTAGTTTGGTTTGGTTTTTCGAGACAGGGTTTCTCTGTGTAGTTTTGGTGCCTGTCCTGGATCTTGCTCTGTAGACCAGGCTGGCCTTGAACTCACAGAGATTTGCCTGGCTCTGCCTCCTGAGTGCTGGGATTAAAGGTATGTACCACCACCGCCCAGCCAGGTATTTTAGATTATTATTAATTGTTAATATTTTACTGTGGCTAATTTATACATTAAACTTCTTTGTAGGTATGTATGTGTAGGGAAAAAAACACACCACATGCACAGAGTTCAGTATCTGTGGTTTCAAGGCACTGAGTGCTGAAAGATCCCAGCTGGAGGAACAGCTACTGTTCAAGCCCAGGATATCATGTGACTTGATAAGGGAGAGGTGGTGAGGTAAAGGGTGTGATGACAGTGGTAGAGGTTTAGCTATCCATGAAGGGGGCTCAGAGGACCAGGCCAAGGAGCTGCTAGGTGGCACTGAATGGCCCCTGAAGCTGTCGTGCAGGCCGAGCTTTAGAACCCGGGGCTTTTTTTCCAGCAGGGCTCAGCCAGGAAGGCACGAGTGGGGCCTGTGGTCAAACAGGGAAGTGCTAAGAAGACTCTAGAAGAAGCAGATCCGGGAACAAAGGCAGGTGCAGGGCATGCTGGGGCCAGGACAGAGGGCAGGCGTGAAGGCAAGAGTCCTGGGAGGTAGAGAGGGACAGGATGCCATCCCACGGGGATGTTAGGAAAGACTGGCTCTGCTAGGAGGTAGAGAGGGACAGGGATGCCATCCCATGGGGATGTTAGGCAAGGGATTTGCCAACAGGCCCCTTCCAGATAGGACAGAAAAGTAATAGGTGGTGATGTTTACCTCAACTGGGCCCTGAAACAGGACGTAAAGAGAACAGCAGTGGTCAACTTTGCCCAGGATATAAAGATATGGGCCACCAAGACAGCTCAGCAGGTAAGGGCACTTGTACAAGCCTGGCAACCTGAGTTTAATCCCTGGAACCCACGTAAAGACACAAGGAGAGAATCGACTCCATGAGTTACCCTCTGATCTCTATACGCATGCTGTGATTCATGCACCCACCCACATTACGCATAAACAAACAACAATAAAAAGAATAAACAATTTAAAATGTATATAAATATAGTAGTAGTGGTTGACTCTAGATGAGCCAGCTCAGGATCCCCAAAATAGGATATAAAGAATAGATGGTGTGGTCAATGCTAGCTAGGTCATATCAAACAGACTTCAAGACTTCCTCACACTCAGCAGAGCATGCCCAGAATGCTGTTATCCAGTTTTTCCTAGTTTACTATTCTGCTTTAGAGGTACTTAAACCCCTCTATTTGTTTTTGCATCTTATATATTTTTCTAGATTAAAATTTAGGTACAACGGGCTTCTGAGCAGAGCATGGCCCTTTCTTGGAAACACCTACTCTGGAGATGGCGTGGGGGAAGGGACAATAGAAGTATAAGACCCCATGCCTTGGTTTGGCCTGCTCTATATCTAAAGGGTGTGTTCTCGCTTCCCTGCTTGCTCTTTTTAAACTCTTGGATGTTTGACCTATTACTGTGTTCTGCCTGAATGCTTTCCTTTGGGAACTCAAGAATCAAGAAGGCTGCTGGAGACCTGTTCATAACAGGGACAGGCAATGCCATCCCTAGGACTGGAGGGGTTAGATCAGGAATGGAAGAGAAGGCAAGAAACATCCCATAACCTCGGAGTCCCAGCATCTCGGAGTCCCAGAACCTTGGAGTCCCAGCACCTCAGAGTCCCAGCACTTTGAGATTTCAGCTCCTTGGGCTCTCATTACCTTGGAACTGGCAAGGCTCCATGAGACACGAAGGAAGGCTCTTCTCTCTACCCAGATCCCCTTGCAATGAAACACGGTATTTACTTCTGTCCCACCTTGCCTGGTTGACCTCTCAGGTCCGTTGGGAGAGCAGGAGTATCCCATGGATTGCAGAACCAACCCCTAGCTCTGCATCGTACCAGCCCCAAGTGAGGTGGACATTGATTTAAAATAGGACATGGGGTCAAGCAAATGCTCAGATGTAATGGTATTATCATAGCCTACTGAGATCATAGGAACCAAATGATAAGAACTCCCCCACACACTAGAGATGCAGAGCCAGGGGTGGGGGTGGGGTGGAGGGACCATCAGGCCCCTTCCTGCTGTGATGAATGATAAGCATCCAGAAGGTAAACTGAGGGATGCTCCAAAGTTCCTCCTTAAGGAGAGCCAGGCTAAGAAGCACTTGCTTGCCTCCTCCCTAATCCACGTCCTAGTTGATAACCTGGTTGGCCCTCTCGTCCTCCTTCACCTCTGTGGAGTCAGGCTCTTCAAAGCGGGATGCAACACTTGCTGACTTCCCATCCAGAAGTCAACCTAGGTTGAACCCCAACTCTAACACTATGTGCTGTGTGCCCTTGAGTGTCTGCTCATCCTCTCTGAGCCTCTTTTGTAATGGAAGTGGGGTAATTTGAATGAGAACGGCCCCCATAGGCTCATATATTTGCATGCTAAATCTCCAGTGGGTGGAGTGTTTGAGAAGGAGTAGAAGGATTAGGAGGTGTGGCCTTGTTGGAGGAAGTGTGTCATTGGGGGTAAACTCTGAAGTTTCAGAAGTCCTTGTCAGCACGGCCCCCCTCCCCATGTCTGTAGACCAGGATGTAGCTCTCAGCTACTTCTCCAGGACCATGCCCGCCTGCATGCTGCCATGTTCCTGTCATGATGATCTAACTCTCTGAAACTGTAAGCAAGCCCCAGTTAAAAGCTTTCTTTTAAAAGAGTTGACTTGGTCATGGTGTCTCTTCTCAGCAATAAGTAAGACAAGAGGTCAGACTAGAACTGTGGTTGAGAACCAAGTACTAGGAAGCTACTTTTTATCCTTATCGACTTATATCCTTATCCTTACATACTTATAGCCTCATCTTTATTTACTTATGTACTTATATCCTTATCTTTATATCCTTATCCTTATTTAAGGATAGGTAACCCTATCCTTACTATTACAAAGCCCACCATGGGGTTTCATGATCATTGGGCCACATGGTTTGTAAGTCATGAAACTAGCCACTTTGGGCCAATCTTAGATCAGCTGGCCACTATCTGCCTGGAAAGAGGTGCTACCTGTATGGGGGGCTATCCTGCTACTTGTCTTTTTTGGGGGCGGGTTGTTTGTTGATTGGTTGGTTGGTTTTTATTGTCAAGGAAATTGTCTTTGTGCCTAATGTTAAAAATTATGTTAGTGTAACTTTATTCAAACTCATCAAAGATACATTATATCTATTGAGATAATGAGGTGGATTTTCTGTTTTAGACTCCTAATATGGTGAGTGCATTTACAATTTTCCAGTATTAGACTTTCCAAATACCCAAGATAAATCTAATTTAAGTGTATGAAATGGTTTTAGAATCATTTTAGTATTTTATTTGCTGATGTTTAAATGTTTTTGCATCTGCCTCTGCCAGTGAAACAGATTTACACTTTTCCTTTTTCATGGAGTCCCTATTTTGATATCAGTTTTAAGGAAGGAAGATGATAGAACGCAACCCAAATATGTTGTTTTGCACAGAACTCCCTGGGGGCTCATTTTTAATAAGCAATCAATGACACCTCCTGAGGGCTGCCTTTTGCTTAAGTATTTAAAAATTAATAATTTTCATAACCTCTTCATGTAAGTTGACATCAGAGGGTAGATGATAAGATCCTTTTTTTTAAGAGCTGGGTAAGTTTATCCAGCTCCAATTTTCCCACACCTGTTTGCTGTAATTCCTTGAAATCTGTGCACGTGTTTACACACCTGCACACCCCCACCAGCCCTTCACAACCTAGGACTCAAAGCCGGGACAAATGGCTGAGGTGCCTATCAATGTGTCAAAGCAGACCTGGCAGCCAAGTTCTCCCAGCATCCCTCAGTCCCTACCAGTGAAGGGTCCTCCTGGCTGGCACACCCCACCCTCTACCCTGAACTCTCCAGCCCAGGGCCTGGGCTGCTCTTCCCCCGGCACTCTTCCCTATATAATCCAGCCATTTGAGCCATGTGGTCCCTCTTACCCTTTGGGCCTCCTGGCCTCCTGACTCTTCCCCCATCTTTGTCCTCCCCTCATATGGCCCCGCTCAGTCTGCTGATCGTGTCCACGCTGGACTCTCCCAGATGTCTCTGTCTCTCTCTACCCTTTTCTATGTCCTCCCCATATCCACAATAAACTCTCTCCTCCACCATACCTAGGAGCAGTCATGTCCTCCTTTTTATTCCTTTTTTTTCCCCACAAGAAATCCAAGAAACGTCTGCACACAGCATGTGTGATTCTGAATGTCTTAGAAGAAAAGTTTACAAGTGCTTAAGAACATGGCTGCTCTTCCAGAGGACCAGGGTTCGGTTCCCAGCACGCACATGGCAGCTCACAGTGGTCTGTCATTCCAGTACCAGAAGTTCTGATGCCTTCTTCTGGCCTCTAAGGAAACTGCACACAAATGGTGCACATAACGTACAGGCAGGCAAAACACTCATACACATAAAATAAAATAAGTCTTTTTAAAAACAGCTCATACCAAAGGTATCATTAGTTGAGGCTTCTGGGTAAAGGAGTGATCATAATCATCCTGATAGAACTTCTGGGACTGGGGATATATATAGAAAGAGACATAAATAAAATTCAGATACACCATGGGAAAGGACAAACACAATAAAGGCTTATAACTCCTCCCCCCCCCAAAAAAAAAATCTTTTTAGTATGAGAGCCTTTGGCTGCTACCCAGTGCCACTCAGGAGCAGGCGATGTTACCAATGTCAATGGAGTACCTTATGAACAGATTCTCCATCCAGCAGGCTTCGCTGTCCTCAGCATCCCTTTCACTCTCCCTGGGGCCTCTGACCGCTGGCTCTGGGAACCCTCAGAGCAGTGTCCAGCTGAGGCATTCACGAGCAGGAAGGCACCTGCGCCCAGCACCTTCGCACACAGCACTGCTAGTCCTCCTTCCTTTCATCTTCTGGCTGCTGGGGCTTGAGCCAGGCAGGCTGCCTAATCACCAGCTAGGACTCCGGCTTCCTCCTGAGCAGCTAACTACAAGACTCTTTCCACTGTCAAAGCCAAGCCGGTCTCCTCTTTGAAAAACTGGACCCAAGGAATTTCTGAGAGCTGATCCAAGGTTCATGAGATAAGAGAGTTACATAAAGGAGAAAGAGTTAGGGATTTTCTTTCTCTGACCCTTCTTTCCCCCACTGTGATGGTAATTTTATGTGTCAACTGGATTGGGTCATGGGTTGCTGTGGTGGTTTGAATAGGCACCCCCACACACACACACTCCCCCCCCCCAGACTCATGTGTTTAAAGGTTTGGCCCATAGGGAGTAGCACTATTAGGAGATGTGGCCTTGTTGGAGGAAGTGTGTCACTGTGGGGGTCGGCTTTGAGGTCTCATACATGCTCAAGCCATGCCCAGTGTGAAAGTTCACTTCCTGTTGCCTTTGGATCAAGATGTAGAACCCTCAGCTCCTTCTCCAGCACCAGGTCCACCTGCATGCTGCCATGCTTCTCACCATTCTGATAATGGACTAAACCTCTGAAACTGTAAGCCAGTCCCAATGAAATGTTTTCCTTATAAGAGTTGCCACGGTCATGGAGTCTCTTCACAGCAATAGAAACCCTGAGTCAGACACCCACCTACGTGGCTAAACATTATTTTGGGTGTGTCCATAGACTGGGCCCATCTGCTTCAGTCACAGCCAGATAGGATGCAAAGGCTGGGTAAGAGAGAACTCACTCTGTCTTCAAGTTGTGACGTCAGCCTTCTGCCTTTGGTCATAGAATCCCTCAGTTTCCACAGCCACATGAGCTAATGCCCTGTGTCATACGTGTTTCTCTGTTCACCCATCTATCTCCCATGGACTCACTAGCTGAGGAACGTGAGAACACTCCAGACAGTTCCAAGGGTGGGATACAAGCCAACTATGACGGTTGATGGCAGTACCATTTGGCAATAAAGAACTCTCCCCTTTCTAGGCAGGGACTGCCCTAAGCCACCAGCAAAGCAGGGCATCTTGTGCACTTGTCTGTGGCTGCATGAAGTCTCATTCTGTCTCAAGCCTGATAGCTGGACTAGCTCCTTTGATAGAAGTTTCTGTCATGGGCTGGGCTTCCTGTCACGATGCCCATCTCACCAACACACTCCACCATCAGTTTCTTGCACCTCCTGTGAGTCTATTTCCTGTCCAGAAGCAAGTGTTGGCCTCCTTAACCAGACTTCATCAGGTCAAAATGAAGGAGAGGGGAGGAGGACCCAGTCCAGCCCTCAACAGTCTGTGTGGCTTATCTTCTCATTATGAAGGAAATATATGCTCAGAAAATGAGAGCATGGAGAAAGACTGAAGTTTTAGAAGAGACAAATTACTCATAGCTTGTTGTAGACACAGTCCATGTTAGTAGTCTGGCCAACACCATGTCCTAGTCAACGCCCTGTAACTTTTCCCAAATTAATAAAATACAGGTAGAAGCCTATAGAGCAAAATGGCCATCACAGTCTAGAGGTGAGTGAGATGTTTTCTAAAACTCATTCTCTTGAAGTGATATAATGGAAGGAAGGGCTATGTTCTCTCTCCCCCCCCCTTTTTCTTGTTTTGGTTTTTGTTTGTTTGTTTTTTGTTTTGTTTTTCAAGATGGGACAGCCATAGCTGTCCTGGATTTTGCTTTGTAGACCAGGCTGGCCTTGAACTCACAGAGATTCCACCTGCCTCTGCCTCCCGAGCACTGGGATTAGAGTTGTGCGCCACCATGCCCTGCTCATTTAATTTTTTGGTCTAGGGGGCAGGTGCATGTCATAGTGCAGGCATGGAGATCAGAGAACAAATTACAGGACTTGGGGCTCTCCTTCCACCTGGTGGGCTACAGGGATCAAACTCAAGTTGTCAGGCTTGGCAGCAAGCACTTACCTGGAGAAACATCCACCTCTGGCCCCACCTCGCTCGCTCTTCTTATGCTTTCTGAACCGAGTTTTACTATTTGAATTCTTATCCATCTCATTCTTATTACTTTGGAGCCCAGTTTATAAGATTAAAAACGTATGCTCCACCATCACCAAGAGACCTTATGTGTGGGCACACATCCTATACACAGTCATGCAAACTGGAGATAGTCACAAATGTACATGAGCCCCAAAATTCATATGTAAAATCTACAACTGCCAGTACTTCAGAATATGGCTGCATTTGGAGACCCATTTTCTGTTTGGTTGGTTGGTTGGTTTTTTTATTGTTGTTGTTGTTGTTGTTGTTGTTGTTGTTTTAAGGGAAGACACATTTTTAAAAATAATTTATTTAACTTTATTTTCTGTGCATTGGTATAAAGGTGTCTGATCCCCTGGAACTAGAGTTACAAACAATTGTAAGCTACCGTGTGGGTGCTGGGAATTGAACCCAGGTCTTCTGGAAGAACAGCCAGTGTTCTTAACCACTGAGCCATCTCTCCAGCCCTGGAGACATAGATTTTAACAAGATGATTAAGTTAAAATATGGCTTCTTGGGAAGGGCCCTAATCAGTAGTCATAAGTTTTCCTGTGTCCCACCTGGTCCTGCAGCCGCTGAGACCCAAGTAAACACACAGAAGCTTATATTAATTACAAACTGTATGGTCTATGGCTCAAGCTTCTTGCTAGCTAGCTCTTTCATCTTAAATTAGCCCATTTCTATTAATCTATGTTTTGCCATGTGTTCTGTGGCTTTACCAGTCTGCTGGCATGTTGTTCCTTAGGCAGCAGGCTGGCATCTCTGCCTTCCTCCTGTCTCTCTGCCTGGATTTCCCGCCTGCCTCTAAGCTGCCTTGCCATAGGCCAAAAGAATTTTATTTACTAGCCAATGGGAGCAACACATATTCACAGCATACAGAAAGACATCCCACAGCACTAATCCAATACACTGGCATTCTTACAAGAAGACTAGGCCCCACAAAGAGACTCCATGGGTATCTGTGCACAAGGGGGTGGTTGTTCAAGAAGATGACATGTGCAAGCAAAGCTGAGGCCTCAAAGAACTCAACATGGCTGTATCCCTGATCTTGGGCTTCTAGCTTCCAGCACTTCAAGGAAATAAAATCCCATCATTTCAGCCAAGGTGTGAGGTACTCCATTATAGCAGCCCCAGCAGGCTTATGTTCTAGCTGTACAGCCTGGGCAAGCTGCTTTAGTTTTTACCCCTCAGGTCTTCACATATAACCTGGGTCATCATGAACTTAAGAATCAATGTACCTCAGGATATACCGAGTGAGCAAGATGAGGAGGTGTTGATAGAGCGTCCTGTGTAAGACGCCGGTTCCATTCTATAGGACTACAGAACAAACCATCCCAAAAGTCAGTGGTTTAAAACAGCAACAAGCATTCATTCATTCTGTGATTGTGTGGGTTGGCTGCGCAGTTCTGATTCCCACGGGAGTCCTTCATACCCCTGTGATCAGGTAACAGGCTGGAATGTCTGAGCTGAGTCCCTCAGGTACTGGGTGCCTTGGGAGCCTGGTAAGCACCAGGCCTTCCATGTCCACTGGCTAGCTTGAGGTTTGTCATTTGGCAGCTGAAACCTGAATCCCAAAGGAGAAAGAGGAACCAAAGAGGAGGCCAAGGGCCTGGAAACAAGATGGTATCACTTTTGCTACACTATCATCATGAAAACAACCATGGAGCTGGCCCAGTTCTAAGAGGAGAAAGAAACTCCATGTCTCACTGGGAAGAGCACCCCCACCACCAAAGAGCACCATCATTAATTATGATGCAGGAGAGGAGAATATGAATATATACACATTTGTTGTGGTTCTAAAGATTAATGAATGGACATCGAGTACTGATAAAAGCCACCTACACAGGGAGAAGGAATAGATGAAGGAGGAAGATAAGAACTAGGCAGCTTGGGCTGGAGAGATGCATCGCTCAGGGTAAAGTCAAGAGCACTTGCAGCTCTTGCAGAGGACCCTGGTCCAGTTCCCAGCACCCACGTGGAAGTTCATAATTGTCTATAACTCTAGTTCCAGGGGATTTAATGTCCTCTTCTGGCCTCCATGCATGCAGACAAACCCTCATACACATTAAAAACAAAGAACTAGGCAACTCAAAGTGCCTTTTGGTTTATCATTTTTTAACTTCAAATTTAGATTTTTTTAAAAAATATTCACAAAGCAATATGCAAATCTGAGACATTGAGAATAAGTGGAAAGAAATGTGCCTAACCGCGTAAAACAACACGGAGAAGATAATTGCTCCAGATGACTGTCCCATGGAGAACTGTGACAATACAGTCCTGGTGGGACATGTGTGAAGTGGAGGTCTCACTACGTTCAATAACGACATCATTAGGGGCCACATTCACAGCTATAGTGAAACCATTACAGTTACATGGTGGAATAGGCAAATAATTATCTCAAAGTCATCAAAACCAAGCATTTCAGCACAGACAAAAAGAAAAAGTATAAACCCAACCAACTGAAGTAGAAACCCTGTGATCTTAAATTTGAATTCAGGATAAAAAACCAGGGGTGTTTTCTCTCATCTTTAGGAGAGTGTATCCTGCACAGTCAAACACAAAAAGAAGTCAGTGTGCCCAAGTTGTGCTAAAAGCAGAACTCTCGGGGCCACCATTCAAGACTGCTCAGTTAAGTACCAGTTCCTCTGTAAGTAGACAAAGAAAAGGAGGGAGATCCGTCTCTACAGAAGATAGCTGGACAATAAATCAGAAGAAAGGGTGTGACTGAAAAGTCACGTGGCAGAGCTGGGCTACCAAGCTCTGGGCCCACTTTATAGAACAAGAGAGCAAGCTGGACAGTCTGGGCCTCTAGCAAGCAGACTGTTAGAAGGGCAAGTACTCTGAACTATTCCGGCCTGGAATGCCTCCAAACCCGGGGTACTTTGTAGGAAAGGTTGAACCGGCAATGAAAGGGGCTGTAAGTCTGTCTGCACGCACCAATGTCAGTGATAAAACATTCTCTCCCTCCAGGAGGGTGACCACAACCCTGATATACCACCCCCACCCCAGTCTACTGAAGCTCCTAGGCCTGAATGGGAGTGCACAGCCAAGAGCGTGAAAGGAGGCTAATGCTTCCCAGTCCAGAATGCTGTGAGCCCTCAACAAATCACTATGACAGAGTAAAGAAGGAGTCAAGAAATTTCAACAAATGAATGTGCAAACTTTGGTCCCTGATTTAGAAAAAACCAACTGGTAAAAGATAATCACATGAAGATAATTATATAGAGACAATTAAGTAAATTTATGTTAAGTGCGATAATGGCTTAGAGGGAGATGTATATACACACCTGACATTCATTATAAATTCAGAATGGGGGCTGGAGAGATGGCTTAGGAGTTGAGAACACTGGTTGCTCTTTCCAGAGGATGCCAACTCAATTCCCAGCACACACATGGCAGTTCATAACCATGTATAATTCCAGTTCCAGGAGATCTGATACCTTCCTCTGGCCTCCGTGAACACCAGGCACTCAAGTAATACATAGCCATATAGTCAGAAAAAACATCCATGTATACAAAATTTAAAATAAATAATGCTTTTAAAAAATAAAATAAATAAATTAGGTGGGTGGTGGTGGAACCTGCCTTTAGTCCCAGGACCAGGGAGGCAGAGGTGGGCAGATCTCTGTGAGTTCAAGGCTCGCCTGCTCTACAGAGCAAATTCCAGGACAGCCAGAGCTACACACAGAAAAACCCTGTCTTGAAAAAAAAAAAACATAAAGTAAAATAAATAAATTCAAAACGACTGCAGGCCGTGTATGCTTGTGACTAAAATAGCATCTGAGATTTGCTTTGAAATGCTCCAACAGACAAGAGCGTGAGCAGCCACGGTACAGAGAACAGAGAGAACAAGTCACAGGGGATGGAAAATGTTGACGTTGGCTGACATACGGGCTCCCTACTATTCTCCTTTTCTCATAATGTTTGAAAATTTTTATGAAAAAAAAGGAAGAGAGAGGCAGTTCAGGTACAGAGATGACTGTCACCTCCACCATCCCCCCCTCCCCTCCATCACCACTAACACCACCATCATCATCATCCTCACCATCATCAGCTTCCTCCCTATCACCATCATGACCATCATGATCACCATCACCACTGCCATCATCATGAGACCGTGGTCAGACTCAGAGTGAGGCAGGTACCACCCAAAGCTCCGAGAAGAAGAGATCAGCAAAGGTGAGGTCAGGTGCCAGTCCAGAGACCAGCTCCAGGCTTAGTGCCAGAACACGGGCAGAAGGACCACCTCGCCGCTGAGCTCAGGCGAAAGTCTAGCTAAACAGCTAGAGCCCAGAAGCTCAAAGTGATATCACTGCTCACAAGCCAGTGACCCAGGTATGGGGTTAGCATCAGGAGGTATGGGAGCTTCTAGAAAGAGGCAGAACCCCCCAACACAAAGCAACATTTAGAATCCCATGTTCTACCAGCCAAAGACACAGTCTTAAGTAGGAAGGGATGATTAGGGACATAATGGGAGCAACCTATCTAGCAGGATTTTCATTCCATCAGTCACAACAAAGCTCCATTCCTAAGTCAGGATACCAGACTCTAAGCTCAGCAATCACAGAATAGAGTCTACCTTCTGCTTCTGAACTGAAGAGGGCCTGGAGCCCTGGTGCCACAAGGGCTAGGTTATATACTCTGGACATCTCCTAAGTCAGGACAGGGTCAGCCAATCTTACATCTCACAACAGGCCTAAGAAATACCCAGAGGGAGGATTAAAATAAAGAAAATTAGTCACTCATGTGAACTTTTCTATTATAGTTCTTTAAGTTGTCTGTACCATTGAATATGCATTGGAGCAATTTGCTGTGTGTATTTATTGGGCTCACAGTCTGTACCCCTTACAATCTGTCGCCAAAGCTTTGAACACGCGTAGCACACTCTATCTCACATTTTTTAAAAGTCAGAATACCCCTGGAGCCTGCTACAGAGAGGAGAGGATGGCTCAATGCCCCTAATCTGACAAGAATGAGACACTGGTTTGGACCTGTTTCGTGTGCTGACAATATTACAAGATGAAGTAATTTGGAGAATTTGCTCCAAGATGACAGTCCTGGTAATTCTAAATAAGACAGTTCCTTTTCTTCACTCAAACCCAAGGCCACTCACCTTAGAGGTGATGAGAGAAATGATTAACCTAGTTCCTGCAGATCTTGGCCACGGGCCACACAGCTAGGGAGACGGTACAATCCAATCCCTACTAGCCAAAGGAAAACCCAAACCTCGACTTTTCTTCAGGTTTCAGTTGGAAAATAGATCTGTCCATGATTTAAAAAAAAAAAAAAAAACACGCGAAAATATTTAAATACAAACAGGTCCACAGTTTCTCAAAGCAAAACTTACATTCCGAGTCACATGTCAGATTCCCTGTAGATAGCCTGAGCACAGCTCTCTCCCAGGAGGCTTTGCAGATGCCCAAGGCTACCTTCCTTTCCCCAGCGCTCAGCAGAATCACCAGCATGTGGAGGACTGCTATAGTTTGGATCACCCGAGTAGTGCTATATTAAGAGGCGTTGGTACCTTTAAGAGGTGGAGTCTATTGGGAGGTCTTCAGGTCATTGAGGGCAAATCCTTGAAGGGGATTGTGGAACCACCTCTCTTCCATTCTTTGTTTTCCCCGCTTGCTCGATTCTTTTCTTCTTTCTTCATCTCTCCCTGGAGGCCATGAGGTGAGCAGCTCGTACCTCCAAGAGCTCCATACAAAGATGCCTTGCCATGAAAGCAACAGGGCCAGTCAGCCATGAACTCACAACCTCTAAAAACAGAAATCAAATCGACCATTTCTCTTGTTCAGTTGATTTAGTGGATGTTATTTCGTTGCTGCGGCAGAAAGCTGACCAAAACAAGGACTCCCCATGCTTGCCAACCATGATCCCAGACTTGCTCTGTTGTCCAAGCATACATGATCGTACAGCGAGTATTCACCCTGTCATTGGGCCTACTCCTGGCTCCTCTCGGCTCTCATTCCCTCCTGCATCAGGAAGTGCTTGTAAATCACGCGTGGGGGTGGGGGTTCAGCAAAAGAGGGGTGTTCATGCCCCACACACCTCGTTCTTTCCTCTCCCTGACCTTCCCTTCTTTCCACTCCCAACATCTCTCCCTTTAAACTACGTTAAAGAACACTCTGCCCCTCTCTCTACACTCTCTCCCAAATGACCTTTCTGGCCTGGCCTTTGCTGGGGACGCAGGGGACAGAATATCAGTCTACGTGCCACCCACAAGGATGGGGAAGGCTTCCTCAGGCTCCGGTCCTCAATTCCCAGCACATACCCTGTGTCTATGAGCCCATCCTAGGGCTGAGATAAGTGAAAGCGTGTGAACTGTCCAGTTTCCGACTGTCCTCCACAAGCTGAGCTCACTTGAGGCTTCACATGGCACCTGCTTCCCTGTGCTGGGCTGGCCAACTTGTCAGCAAGTCTATGGGCAGCTCAAGGGCTACTCATTGCTTCATGCCCAAGTGCCAAGACAGCTGCCTATGGGTGAAGAAAACCTACCTGGTGTCCTCTGTCTAGCCTCTGTTCACACACATCTATTCATACACATACACCATATAACTAAACTGGCTGATGGCATCCTCTTTGAGGGGACAGATGGTCAGTGTGACAGTACCACATACCTCAGAAGAACCAGATAAACTCACTAGGTACAATGCTTGGGAAAACCTTGGTGCCTCCAACATCTAAGTGCCTTCATTGGCCTTCCTCTGGGCTTCTGGAGTACGAAGATTGGGCATGGGGGGGAAGAGATGACCCAGGATTAAGGACAGATAGTCTTCTGTGATACCAGGAAAACCGGTGAACCCCCCACCACCCTTTCATGTTCATTGTTAACCTTTTGGTTGCTTTGATTAAGGGCAATAGCCTAAGTGTCATCTACCAGATGATTTACAGGCCTGGAGCTCACCCTGCTCTGAGTCAGGAGGGGCCTGTTTGGCAGTACCTGGGCTATTTTTAAAGCCTCCATAAGGAGAGGTGTTGGAGAAGTTATTGAATTGAGGATCATTCCAGCCAGCAGTTAGACTGCCAGAGTTGGCCTGCCTGTGGTCTGTGATGAGTTATAGGGACCTTTGGAAATAAAGCCAGTTCCCACCAGAACCTCCCTTTACCCCTTGCCCCTGTGAGCATGTAATACACAAGGAAAGCAATTCATGTACCTGGAAGGAGATGCACGCCCCTGACTCAAGGAGGACCCTCGCACTGAGCCTGAACTACTGCACACAGAGCCTACAGTCTTGCCCGCTGGGGCTCAGGCTCCTCCACGTACGCAGCTGAGATGACCATGCCCTGCAGACCTGTTCTCTGGTCATCACAGAACCAGAACCTCCGTTTCCATGCAGGGCCATCTAGGAACAAGTCCCACAGCTGCCCATCATGAGAGCTAGGTGGAAAAAAAAAACCAGGAAGGAGTGTAGAGGAAAGGGAAAGAGGACAAGCATTGAGGAAGGTAAACAGGAAACAGACAGGGCATGGGGAGTCAGCTCTGTGCTGTGGCCACATGACTCGGCCACAGGTAGCTCTGTCAGAGCCTGGCTCCTCCCTCCTCCCCAGGAGAGTGAACTTGGAGGAGTCATATCCTCTCTCCGGGCTCCATTCCCTCCTCTGTCAAATGGTGGCTGTGTCATGGGCTGGCCTTGTGTATGGACCTCAGGGCTGGCTGAAGGATTTGAGTAGAAAAGGGAATTCATTCCTTCTCAAGATCCAGGGCATAACACACACACGTCCAGCCATTCACTCCCCAACTGTGGGTGCTATCTATGTATATTTCCCCATCTCAACTCTCCATGATGTCCCCAGTGCCACACACCTGGTCCTACCAAGCCTTGATGGTCCCAAAGGGACCTCCTTCACATCTGCTGGTCTTCCTGCTCCCCTCTAAACTGACCTTCCCATCCAAATCAAACCCTCCCCCGCCTCTCAACTTGCTTCAGTTCTCTTCAAAGCCAATTTCACTGTCAGATATCATCAGTTACATAAGTTGGACTGTTGTCCACATCTCTCTCTCCAGCAACAAATGCAAGCTCTGCCCTGATGGATCACCGCTGGATACAGTAAGTGCTCAATAAATACTTGTTGAACACGGAAATATATGAGCGGGCTGCCTCCCCACCCCATTCCCCCACCTCCCCCCCACTCCCCACCCCCCACCCCCCGCCCACTCTCCTTCCTGCTGGTTCTGGCCATCATTGCTTTTCACTGTGACAGCAGAGAAACCCCAAGAGGATTCTGAGCAGGAGAGGAAGTGCTCTTCAGGGAAGCTTGCAGAGGCAGGCGAGGCGAGCCCTGAAAAGTGATGGTCACGCACAGTGTCCAGGCGAAAGAAAACAGCGCTGTGTGCATAACTGGTACAGAGGAAAGACATCTGTTCTCCAAGCTTCCAGCCCACAGAACGCTGCTCGTCCCTTCCGGATGCCACAGATGCTTGGTGACAGCTGAGATCTGTCTTGCAGAAGCAGAAACCGGGGAGTATTTCTGGCCCAATTAAGCTTTAGTGTTTGACAAGCAGGCCCTGCAGCCTCACCTCTTTACGTTCCTAATGTGAGAAACAGATGGCCTGGTGCGTGCTGCGCCATCTCCCGCACCTTCCAGCTGGTGCGCCACAGCGAGGGCATCGCATGTGAGCAGGTAACAGGTACAGGGCACAAGGAAGCAGCAGCTGTAGCGTGTGGTCGAGCCTCGTGCCCACTTGTGGCATCAGTCCTTCACAACACATACCTCAATCATCCTGCAGATCTTCATTTCAGAAAATCATAATGATCTCCGCTGCAGAGGTACGAGGACTCTGCTATTCTTGCCCACAGCTCTGCGTCCCTGTGGTGGTTTGCATAAGAATGACCCGCAGAAGCTCAGCTGTTTGAATGCTTGGTCCTCTATTAGTAGAACGGTTTAGGAAGGATTAGGAGGCGTGGCCTAACTGGAGGAGGCATGGTTTCGTTGGAGTGAGTTTCAAAAGCCACCAGGCCCAGTCTTCCTTCTGTTTGCAACTTGTGGATCAGATATGAGCTCTCAGCTCCAGCACCATGCTACCTGCCTGCCACCATGCTCCCTGCCAAGATGCTCAAGGACTAACCTGAAACTGTAAGCAAGCCTACAATTAAATTCTTTTTTTTCATAAGTTGCCTTGGATATGATGTCTCTTCACAGCAATAGAACACTAATTTAGGGAGATCCCAAGAGCAAACAATGCTGTGCGCAATAGCTCTCCATTCATCATTCTTCCAGCCACGGCAGCTTCTGAGTGGAGAAGAGATCTGAGATGTGATTCACGAATCCACACGAGATGGAAAGACGGCTGGATAGATGGGCTAGCTGACAGTCTGTGAGAGCGCTTGCTGTTGAAAGACTCTGAAAACAGCCTCTGCTACAGGCTCTTTGAAATAAGTCCTGCTCAGTGTGAACTGTCCTGGAGGGATAACTGCCCTAGAGGCCCCTAAAGGGGCCATCTAGCCTCCCTATCCACACTGGAACCTGCCCCAACCTATCCCTGGAAGGCCTGTCTCTGGCCTGGGATGGGGAGGTTCAGGACCCTGAATCAGGGGACCCTGTGGCCCCATCCCTCTGGGATTTGAACCCAAGGCCTCATGTTTGCTGGGCAAGGGCAGAATATGGAACTACATCCTCATCCCAGGTCTTAACTTCCCATGGACACGAACTATGGTGTGATCCAAGCCCACCTCCCGGTGGAAATTCAGGGAAATGGACTGTTAAAGCTAGAGATGCCCTGAGTGAGACAAATGAAGAGACAGTATTTGGGAAGTGGGCGGTATCAATCATCAAGTACCTTACACATACACCTTTTTAAAAAAATAATGTGTTCTATGTGCATTGGTGTGAAGGTGTCAGATCCTCTGGAACTGGAGTTACAGTCAGTGTGCATGGTCATGTGGGTGTTAGGAATTGAACCTGGGTCCTCTGGAAGAGCAGCCAGTGCTCTCAACAGCGGAGCCATCTCTCCAGCCCCACACATATACCTTTAAGCATACTGTGTAACATGGAGTTTCCCTCTGATGGCCCCTGCCTAGCAGTACATGACATGTGGTCTGATCCGAGGAGGAACTGTGGTCAGATCCAAGAACACACTGAAGCTGAATACAGACAGAGTCAGGTCATACGGGGGAAATGGCCACCTGGAGCCACCAGCGTGAATCTATGACAAGTGACATCAGCTGCCATCCATCAAGCTCTTCTTGTCTACTAAGCGTTTTGCACTTCGGGACCTCCACAGAAAGAAGCAGGATTAACTCCTTATTTCAGATGAGGAAACCAGCCTCAGAGAGGTTAAGCAACATCCCCAAAGCCACACGGCTTGTGACACAGCCAGGTGACAAACTCAGAAGAGCTTGGACCCAGAGCTTGAGTTCTTGACCGACATTATTCCCCGGCTTCCTCCTCTGTCCCTCCTAAGGACAGGACCTAGAGCCTGAGGTCAGCACCTAGACCAGCCCCTAAAAGTGGGCTTCCAGAGGGCCCCCAGTCAGGCAGCTCTAGAGTTCAGACTTGATTTTCTTCCTCTTTTTATTATTTTTAAAATTTGTGGGAGTGGGGTAATGTACCTGTGAGTTATTCATACATGTTCACAGAGGCCACAGGTGAAGGCCAGAGGCAGAGGCCAGAGAGGGCCTCATGGCCCCTGGAGTTGGAATTATAGATGATTGTAAGCTACCAGGCATGGTGCTAGGAATCGAATTTGGGTCCTCTGCAAGAACAGTACGTGCTCTTACCCACAAGCCACCTCGCCAGCCTCTAGAGCTGATTTTCCATCCAATGCTTGATGGGCAGGTTCAGCCAGGACTGTTGCTGCTCTGTGTGGCACAGAGCAATGGAACCTATGGTGAAGTGTTGAAACCTCCCGGTGACTCGGGACCGCCACTGGAACCCAGCAGTCCCTCCACGAGAATGACAGGGTCAGAACTAACCCTGCAGGGCATTGAGGATGCTTACTGCCCTGGCTGTAAGTTGCTTGATCAGGGCTTGCTCTATCCCTGGGCAGACTATGAAAGTGTTTACTCTTGAAATTCTTCGGATCTAAACCTCTTGTGGAAATTTCTGGTCTAAAAGAAGCAACTGGGGCTCAGATGGCCAGCCTCCTTGGCCTGACCCCAGTAGGAACCTATACTTGGTCTCAGCTTTGAGTCAGGCACAACTGTGAGTTGCCTGAAGTCAGTCCTGGGAACCACGCTGACTGAGTCCAAGTACTCGTAAATGCTGAGCCATCTCTCTAACTCTACTTAATTATTTTTGAGACAGGGTCTTGTGTAGCCCTCACGGGCCTCAAACTCATAATGTAGCCGAGGGTGACCTTGAACTTCTGATCCTCCTGTTTCCACCAACCAATTGCTGGAATTACAAGTGTGTACCACCACACCCAGTTTACGTATCGGCGAGGCTCGAACCCAGGGCCTCCTAGGTGCTAGGTGTCTTGGTTAGGGTTTCTATTGTTGTGATTAAACACCACGACCAAGAGCAACTTGGGAAGGAAAGGGTTTATTTCAGCTTATAATTCCACATCCCAGTCCTTCATCAAAGGGAAGCAGGAATCTGGAAGCAGGAACTGAAGCAGAGGCCCAGGCTTACTGGCTCGCCCCAGCTGCTTTCTTACAGCACCCAGGATCACCGGCCAAGGAGGGGCACCTCCCACAGCGAGCTGGACACTCCCACATCAAGGATCAATCGAGGAAATGCACCACATGCCAATCCGGTGGCGTTTTCTCAATTGAGGTTCCTTCTTCTAAAAAGCCTCTGGCTTGTGTCAAGTTGACATAAACTGGCCAGCATACCAGGTGAGCACTCGACCAGCTGGGCTTCCTCCCTGTGCCTGGGTTTTATAGCACACTATGGTGAGATCAAGGTGCTAGGCCTGAGAACAGGGAGACACAGAGAAAAGATGTGTACACTCTTACGTAGGGTAAAATGTGTTTGTGTTGACTTTGTAGGTTTCTGTAAAAGTACTTAAAAAAAAAAAAACCTCAAAGTAGAGGTTGTTCTAGACCTGGACAGTCGTCTCTCCTACAGAATGAGCTAGCTGGTCCAGAGGAGAGTTCTAGGGCAGCCAGAGAGAATCAAGACTCAGGTGTTAGAGCTGACTAGGGCTGAGGCGAGACCAGAGGGAAGGCAATGAGACTCCAACATAGAAACTAGAGAGGGAACGGTGGTGAGGACCTGTGGGCCTCGCCTCAGGAGGCTGAGGCAGAAAGAGTTCCAGACAAACCAGGCATACCCGCTCCCCCAAAGCAAGTAAGAAGAGTTTGGACAGTATGGTTGGAGTGGGGGTTGATGGGGCGATCAGAGCATGTGGTTTCAGTCTAAGACAAAACTTCTCTAAGTGCGCTGCCTCAAGCTGTCTCCCACGGGGTGCTGGGATATGGCCAGTACAACACAGTTTGCGGGGACACTCAGGACCCGGCACACACACACCCCAAAATTAAGTGGCTATGACTAAAGGAGACAACCCCTGCTATCAAGGCCAGCGTAAGTCTCTTCCCTGCCCTCCAAATCCCCTGGCATATGCTAAGTGCATCTCCCAGCCCTCAGCCTCAGTCGGGCATGCTCAGATGTAAGCGCAGGAGCTCCGGAAACGACAAAGCCCTGTGGGTTCCTACTGCTCCATCCTACCACCGCCCCCCTCCAGGCCTGCCGTTGGCTAGGCAGCCTCATAGTGCATTTCTGTGAAGTTCGATGCTTTTGTTTTGTTTTATTACAGTTAGAATTAAATAACTGAAGATGGATCCAGTGGGCTGAGGGAAAACAGAACCTTAATCAAAGGAAATGACAGAGCAGGTCTGGTTGTAGAGAGGCAGGATGTACGGCAGCCCCCAGCAAGGCCCAGTGATGGCATCCCCACTTCCCCAGCTTCCTTCCCACCATGTGCCCTCCAGGGTGTTCCCCTGGGGACAGACAATAGGCCCAGGGGAGGGTAGGTGGGAGTGGGCTGGGTCAGGGCCAGGTTCTGGGGGCGAGCCACCCTGGGGCTCAGGGGAGGTCAAGCCAGAATTCCACCACCACCCCTGCAAACAGCAGAACTACAGGGGACTGTACCATGAGTTTCCGGTTCCCCTCCCTTACTCTGAGATGTGAAGGGCCACTAAGTCTGCTGAAAGGGTTTCTGAGTTACAGCTTGGGTCCCAAGGTCTTTTAGCCAAGACTCGTGTGACATCAGAGCAGGTTATGTGATGAAGGGAGTAATTAATGTAATCTTGGGACCAGGAGCTGTCCCCAATAACCTGAGTGGGGTATGGAGGGTAACAGTGCCCTGGGAATACAATCGGGAGAAACAAGGTGCGGGTCCGCGTGCTCAGGGACTGAGCTGGGGTCGGTCAGAGGTCCAGCAGACAGCAACTGGCTAAGGAGGCCCCTGCCTCACTTCCAGTCTCCTTGTACCCCAGTCACCGTTCAGTTCACGGCGTTCCCAACTACAGCTTCTCTGTCATCGTCGTCCCTACCTTCTCTACTAAGAGCTCTGTGTCCCTTCTGTGCTCCTTCAGCTCCAGCCTCAGCAGCACTTCCTCGGGGGACATCTTCCCTGATCCTCTCAGACCTCCCTGGGCTCCTCAATGAAGCACTTGTGGCAAGAAGCATTTCCACGGGGTACCACGGACCACGTCAGCCCGCTACATCTGGAGCTACGCCTCCTGCCTGCACAGGTCCCACAAGACAGACCACAGAGCACATTGAATGAAGTGCTTTTGCAACTGACAGATGGGGAACAAGGGAGGGAGGAAACCCGGGGTGGATGGTGTCCCCGTGTCCTGTTGCTCGGGGAAAATGCCAGGATGGGTAGCGTCTCGTCCGCACGTGCCTCACTTGCATGGCGGCTGAGGGACCCGCAAAGCGGTCTGCCTGGGTGGCAGTTATTTTCAGGGTGCCTTTGCCCACAGATACTCTGCTGCTGTCTAGATATCTGTGCCTGTCTATGTCCCTATCCAGATCTGTCCTACAGCCATTCCCGCATCTCCCTCCAGACTTCTCTAACTGAGGCTATTTCTAGTTCTACTTTTACATCAGGACCTCTCCGTGTCTACGGCTTTCCCCTCTATCTGAATCTCTCTCAGAGCCAGGACAGCGGCTAGAAGTGGATTTGGATGTGAAACTTGGAACACAGAAGAACAGTCTACACTAGCCCCCTGGATGGGGTGAACTTCTCAGCTTAGCTTGCAGATTCCTCCAACCCAATTAACTGGGCGAACCTATAAGGCTCAAAAAAGGATTGAGGCCGGACAGTAGTGGTGCACACCTTTAATCCTAGCAATCAGGAGATAGACGTAGGCAGATCTCTAAGTTTGAGGCCAGTTCCAGGAGTGAGTTCCAGGTATATACAGAAAACTCCTGCCTTGACAAAAGAAGGAAGAGAGAGAGGAGGAGGAAGAGGAGGAGGGGCGGAAGGAAGGAAGGAAGAAGGAAGGAAGGATTGAAAATTCAGCCCTGAAAAATAAATAAAATTTGCTAGCTTTGATAGTGATATGATAATGCAAGGAAACAGTCTAAGTCTTTAAAGATGCATACTACAGCATTGAAGGGTGCCATGTCACACCTGTACTGTGTTTGGAATACTTTGAAATAATAAATGAAGCTGAGGGGTTGGGGATTTAGCTCAGTGGTAGAGTGCTTGCCTAGCAAGCACAAGGCCCTGGGTTCGGTTCTCAGCTCCAGAAAGTTAAAAAAATAAATAAATGAAGCTTGAAAAAAAAAAAAAAGAAAAAGAAAATTCAGCCCTGTCCCGATCTAGGACACTCCCCCATGTCCCCACCCCTAACACTGGTACTTAGCTGCCTCTGATACAAGGGTTGAGGTTAGGGGAGAAATCCTCAGGGAATGGAGCCACTGACTAATCCCTGGCTTTGCTTGGCTTCAATAGTAGCTCTGGAACTTTCACCAGAAGCACTGAAATCAGGGTGGCAAGCCACTCAGCTCTTGAAGGAACATGACTCCCGCCTTGGAGACGGTGAGGTAGAAGGGGAAAGATGGCCTTTGGCTTCAGGTCAGGACAGTTTGGATCCTGGATCAGTTATGTATGAGCTGCATGGGCCCTGCCAACCTGTCCAACCCCTGGGCTATGACCCACTGTCTGCTCATGGAGAGGTCTGACCATGGCAGCCTGTTGCTGGAAGGATTAAACGAGATCATTCCTGTGAAACGTCCCCTATGTAGATGTACATTAGCTCTCTCTTAGTCCAGCTCAGGGTTTCTGCAACCTGTCATGTTCCCAGTGCAAGACAACGCGTCGCCCTCCTGAACCTTACGCACCGAACTGGCAGGAAGCCCTGATCAATCCCCAGGTCTGTAATAGCCTTGGGACAGCAGTTCCCAAACATGGGTCCCAGGAGGTGATGTCATACGAACGCTAAGACATGGAGGAGACAAGTGTTACATGGGAGTCACATTGCAAGCTGGGACTTCTGCTCAAAGTCACAGAGACCTGGTTCCCTGACTTGCTACTGCAGGCCCTTCCCCATCCCCCTCTTCCTTCCTGTCCCTCTATCTCCATGTCAATAATTGTGATCAGTATTGTTCTACACTCCTGCCCTGAGCCAGGCCTGGAAATGAGTGCTCTCTCTTCCCTAAAATCAGGCCCAGGTACCTTCCTCAGGAGGCTAGACATCCCAAGACCAAGTGACTATCTGTCCAAACAACCGACTCTGGCCGTTGCCATAGGCACAGAGCCAGCACCACGTGCTACCCCTTGGGACCTCTGCCCCTCCCACAGTTGGGTGATTGATGCTCACTTGTCTCTGTTCTCCCAGCCACCACTGATCCTGCTGCCAGAACTCCTGAGTCCGGGCTAGCTTCTGCTGTCAGCTTCTACCACCAAGCCAGAACGGGACTGAGCGGGCTGGCCCCTAAAACAAATGACACCCTAGAAGTCATCCTCGCAGGCAAGGGTTCCCAGTGTCACAGTGTCCCCAGGTGGAGCCAGAGGTGATCACTCATTTCTCACTGGTTCTGACTCCTCAGCAGGAGACTCCAAAGACTGGACACTACCAGACATGCTGGAAAGCTATGACACCAGTGTTCAGCCTCTCCTAGAACATCAGGAGGAGGTCAGGAGCCATCAGGAGAAACACTGAGGCCTAGTAGACACAGCTGCCTATGTTTACCCTTTCACCCAAAATCCTACTAACAGGAAAGCAGGTGCATTTTTTGACAACATAAACTCAAAAAGTAGGAGAGTATAAAAGGAAATAATTATAGGCAGGTTTCCACCAAGTCTGGGAGACAGCAAGCAGATGGAGACGCAGGCTTGAAGTGTTCGGGAAGAAGGCTCCTCATGAGCAGAAAGCCCGAGGCGCCCAGAGCCTGGGGGCAGCAAGGAAAGCTGAGTTTACAGCTGAGAAGAGGATTTGGGTAGAAGATTACACACAAGCCTTCTCCAGGCAGCTGCTAGAGTTCGGTTCTGGAACGTTCCCCAAAAGGCCCATGTGTTGAAGGCTCAATCATCAGTCCATAGAGCTGTTGGAAAGAGGAGTGTGGAACCTTCAAGAGGGTGGGGCCTACTGGGAGGAAGTTGTGTCTTTGGGCTATGCCCTTGAAGAGGACTGTGAAACCCCGAAGTGAATGGTCCAACCTGTCCCCTTCCATGACGCGCTTCCTCATCGCAGGCCTAGGGCAGCATGGCTGTGAACAAAACCCTGTGAACCATTAGCTCACATGAACCTTCCCTCGGAAGGTGCTTGTGTCTGGCGTTCAGGGCAGAGATTGGTTCCAGGATCTTTTTCAAAGACAAAAGTCCTAATGCTTTTATATGGAATAGCACAGACTCTGTATAATCTATCCACATCCTCTTGTAGACTTAGGTCTCCTGTACATTATTTTTAATATGTGATACAATGAGAATGCTGTATAATTAACTGCTATACTCTATCACCCAGGGAATAATAATGAAGAGAAAGTCTGTGCTTATTCAGGAGACAGACAGCATTTTTTATATACACAGAAATTCCCAGCAAAATGTTCTCCCACCGGCATTTTCCTAGGGGCCTGTGGGAAGTAACCAATATGATCGAAATACAATAGATGAAAGTCTCAGACTTAATAAGAATATTAAGTAACAATAATAAAATTGTTTTTAAAAGAAAGAAAAAAATACTGAGTGTTCCAACAGAACTGCAAACCAAGGAAGACGTGATGGGGCTGAGGAGGGCAGGAATTCACAGAGCAGTAAACACGTCTCTAGACGGCAGTGGCGCACAGGCCTGTGGTACCAGACAGTCTGGAGCAGCGGGGACAGGGACAGGGATAAAGGAAACACACGTTCGCTAACACTGTCAAGAAGACCAACAGCCGTTTGCCAGAGCTTCAGGAACAGCTGGAGAAAAGGCCAGGCAAGGTTCCCAGAACACCAAGCAAGTGTTTGAATGAGGCCATTGCTAGCTCCGGGATAAACAAAGGAAGAGAGGAGACAGAACCCATGCACAGGACTTATTCTGTCATAAACAATACAGTCATCTACTGCATAAGGATGTTTCCATCAAGAGGGACAGCGCACATGATGGCCTGATAAGATTATAATGGAGCTGAAAACTTCCTATAGCCTAGCAATATCATAGTCATTGTAAGGGGCAACCATAATGCATTATTTATGTGCATGTAGGGATGCTTTATAAAAAATATGTATTTTGTTCTTATTTATATGTATATAGGGAGTGGGAGGTGCCTGTGGAGGCCAGAAGAGGACTTTAGATCCCTGGAGCTGGAGTTACAGGCAGTTGTGAGAAACTCACTGTGGGTTCTGGGAACCAAACTCAGGGCCTCTGTAAGAGAGCAAGTGCTCTTAACCACCAAGCCATCTCTCCAGGCCCCAGGATGTTCTTTTAATTAAACTTCTTGTCCTATCAGGATTAAAGCAATACACTTACAACTATGATTATGAAAAATGCCTCATACTTAATGGCTTTGATACTGTGTATTTTTCAATACTGTACTTTTTTTTAAAGATTTATTTATTTATTATGTATACAGAACAGGGTGCCAGATCTTATTACAGATGGTTGTGAGCTGCCGTGTGGTTGCTGGGAATTGAACTCAGGACCTCTGGAAGAGCAGTCGGTGCTCTTAACCTCTAAGCCATCTCTCCAGCCCTCAATACTGTACTTTTTATTTTGATTTTAGAATATAATCCTTCTACTTACATTGCAAAAATAGTTTATGGGGGCTGGGGTGTGGCTTTTAGGTTGAACATTTGCCTGGCATGCATCAGGCTCTGGGTTCAACTTTCAACTCTGAAAAACCAGCAACATGGGTTTACTATAAAAACGTGCTGTTTCTGCTGGCCGGAGTCTCTTACATCCTGTGTTTATGGTGGCCTTGGGTCACATCAGGAAATTAGGTCGTGGGGTCCAGGGGATGGCTCAGTGGGCATAGCACCTGTCACTCAGGTCTGATGACCTGAGTTTGATCCCCAGAATCTGGAGAAAACCAATCCCACAAAGTTGTCGTGGCCCCCACATATGGGCTGTGACACACACACACATCTGTGTACACACATCACACACATACACAGTAACAAATAAAACAATAATAAAATTAATTTGAAAACCAAAGGAAAAGAAGGAAATTCGGTCAAGTGATCACCTGAACCACCTCGGTTGATGTCATACACACTATGACTTTTGTACCATGGCAAAAATCACCCAAGAAAGTCTTTCTTACGTATTTCGTAGACTGTCTCCATCAGTGAGCAACACCTGACTGTACCTACAAAAAAAAAAAATAGTCCAATGAATCCCTCCCATCCTTGTTTCAAATCCAGCCTCTCTTCCCTGAGAGGCAACAAACTGAATGGGCTGGTTTCCTTGATGACTGAACACATGATTCTACATGTAGACCACATGTGCCCATACACACGGGCAACTCTGCCTGCCTTGGTTCTTTGCTCAAATGTGGCATTACCAGCTGGGTGTTCCCTGAGCATCTAGCATAACATTCATATCATGAACAACACACACACACACACACACACACACACACACGCACGCACGCACGCATGCACGCACGCACGCACGCACGCACATACCCTACTAAGAGCCTAAGACACACTACGCTAACTCATCTCGTTTCCTGTACTCCGTATGTCTTATTCTGTATGGACACATGAGGAGAGGCTTCATTGCTTCTCTTGCTGCAGGGCATTCGCTCACCTTGGGGTGGACATTTAGCCAATTTCCACCCTTTTTCTATTGCAAAAACCATCTGCAAGGGGAGGTCACTTTGTTAAGTGTGTGATTTCTGGGAGGTGGAACACAAAAGAGTAAAGATCCACTGTTGTCAGGAGAAGCCTTCTAACATCACCAAATGAAGGACAAGCATGCCCATGCTACTTTGATAACTAGGATACTGCTGGCTACCTGGGGGACCCCTCCTGACCTCTACCCCATTAGAATATGCTTCCAAGTCCCTTTGGAGATTCCAGGCCCTGTTCCCATCCTGGCTGCATTCTCTTCAACTCTTCAATACCGGTTGTGCATCTACAGCCAGACACTGGGAGGTTGGGGCCTCAGAGAAAAATGGCACTTCTTAGATAAAATGTTTCATTTATCCTTCCTAATAGTTAAACCCAAATGTGGACTTAGTTCTCCTGGACTTTTTAGAAGAGATTCATTGCTGCTCTCTCAGGTGGTCCCAGTGCCACCAAGAACAGGGAACATGGTCAGGGCAGGGCTGCAATGACCTGGGGTGGGAATTTGCATGAGGAGAAAGCCCTAAAACCTCCTCATGCCTTCTGGATAGAGTGCAGCTGGATCAGGTCCCCCATGTGTTAAATTAAGACACTCCCACAGAAAAATCCAAACTAGGAGCCTGAGATACTTAATCTTGTAAACTTTATTAGATTAACAAATACCCTCGAGAGTAGTAAGGTGTTTTACCTCTGCAAGGAAAAGAAGTAACTAATGCATAGTTCAAGGCTGATCAGGCTTCTTAAGACACTGTCTCAAAAAAATAAAACAAACCACCACTGGCAGAAAGAAAAAGAAGTCTGGGAATCCCCACCCCCACTACCCTCCCCCTCACTCCCTGCCACACACACTCCTCTCCCACTTCCTCTCTGCCCTGAAGAGTTACATCCCTCTAAGACTGTGACCCAACTTAAACGTTCCTCCTTTACCTGGCTCCAACCTCATGCTCAAAGGATGCCTTCCCCTCTTCCCCCTCAGCCAGCACCGTCCAGAGCTTCTCAAGAACAGTACCGCCTGGATGCCCAAACATCCCTAGTTAGCTGCCTTTCCCTGCTCCCACCTTTCAGTAATGCTCCCCCAAGATTCCTGCAGACTGCATACTTCTGTTTCCCCATGGGGCACTGCCTCACACTAGAGGGGTTCAGTTCCACAGGATGCACAAGAAGACCTGATACTGCAATATGGAATGGGGAGTGGAGCAGGTCAGAAGTGAGTCCTGTTCTGGCTTTGTGTCCTCACCCCTGTGTCCCCCTTCCATGTCCTTCTCAGGCGGTGTGGCTCCCAGAACCTTGCACGTATCCAAAATACATTTGTTGAATTGTGTGGAATAGAGAGCATCAACTGCTTTTCCTCTGCTTGCTGAAGACCGTTCATTGTTCCTGTGGATTTAGCTAATGCTCTTTCATGCCTCGTTTGAATCTTCAGTTGGGCCTCAGCCCAGAGAGTCAGTGCCCGTAGGAGGTGGCACAGAGCCCTCCCACAAAAATTACAGTCATCTTAGGAAAAAAAATCACAGTCCTTACCCAAACTGCTGGATTCAGGGCCGGCATGGATAATTTACATACATTTAGAGGACGAACTCAAAAACTGCTAAACCCAAGCCAGGGAAAAAGAAATAAGTACAATCGGCTGCAATTGTATTTCAACTCAACACGAAGGCCAAGTCGGGGAAGTGGCATTCTCTGTTCCCCACTCGTCATGCAGTTCCACCAGTGTTCTCATAGGCTGGTGGACTCAGGTCTGAGAAGACGACAGCCCAGCCAGCTGCCCCACCGCGTGCTGCTAACCCAGCCTGTGTGAGGCAGAGGTGTGGACAGCTGCCACCAAGCCCTGTTAGAGCAGCCCACCCGGCGGGGTGCACTTGGTTTCGTAGCGAGGGTGGAGTGAGAAGACAAAGCTAGGATGGCAAGCTGGGTTGACACCGAGGTTATCACGGAACTGAGGTGAGGGTTAAGAGCCTGGTATAGAGGTTTATACCTGTAAGCCCGACAAAGGGTCTTGTGCAGGAGGATTGCAGTTGGTTTGAGGCCAGCCTGGGCTACAGAGTGAGACCCTGTCTCAAAAAAAAACAAAATGTTAAAAGAAAGAAAAAGAAAATCAAATTAGGATTGGTGTCAGGGATGTGGTTACAGTGTAGGGTTGGAATCACAGCCAGGTTAGAGAGGTTCTTGATAACAGAAACACTGCTGTTCTTTTTAGGTTTTCCTTTGTCCCTTTTGGCCCCTGCCCCAAGGCTAGGCTCAACACAAGAGGCATAAGCAAGCTGAGGTAAAGGGCGACACTCAACACTTAGGCTTGAGAGTATCCTTATGGACACCATCTTCTCCAGTTTCCCCGGGGCCTGAAGCTGTCATCGAGAGTCCCCAACCTCAGTGAAGGGCCTGCACCTGACACCCAGAGCTAGGCTCTCTGCACTGTAGACAACTGATGAAGCATCCCCAGCAGCCGTGGTCAATGGCTCCGGGGAGAAGTGGCAGCCACAGCTGTTTGAGAGGGAGAGGCGGATGCCAGCCCCCAGGGGACAGCATCTGTACACATCAGCAGAGGGGCAGCTGTGGACCAACAGTGATGGCAGCATGAAGACTGTACCTCTGACCCAAGCTGCTCCTGGGATGGCATCCGGTCAGCCACAGGCCTGGAGAGGAAGGAGAGAGAGAGAGGGAAGGAGAAGCAGAACACAGCAGAAGAGATTTCCACCTTCCACCAGGTTGGTGAAAATCACCCCAGGGTAAGCTAGGAAGGTAAGAGGCTAGCCCACACACGCTAGTCCTCTGTCAGGTCCAAAGGCAACTCCAATTTCCCAAACTCCAAAAGGCACTCCATATATCCAGAATTGATCTCAAACCAGACTATAAGATTTCTGGTGGCTCAATAAAATCCAGCATTCCTCAGGAACTTGTGAAACTGGTTCCCATCTGCCAAAAAGAGGCATTTCCCTTACCTCTGACAGAAGGGGCATATGGCTACTTGGAGCACCTATCAGCATATCAAAGCTCATGCTGGCCTACAGGCTCCCTCAGTATCAAAAGTATCTGTTATACATTTCAAAGCCTCCACACCAGTCTCCTGGCGTGAGTCTCCCTGAGCCACTCACCCTCCTTATAATCCACTACACTCCAGCACTGACTCCCTCTTATTCTTTCTCTATCTCTATCTCTTGCTACCTCGCTATCTCCACTGTTCCTTCCACTCTCCCGCTTCCCTAGCCCTCGAATGCATCCTCCAGTCTTTAACCAGCTATGGAACCATGAGACAAAACAGAAAAGGGCTGGAGCTGCCCTGGAAACAGCACAGCATCCCCTTCCAGCCACAGTAACTAGAGCCCAACACACAGAAGTCCAGGATGGCCCCAAGATGGAGGAGGAGTCCAGAACAGCAACTTTGGGTCATGCAGGAAAGAGACCTACCAGGGATAATTCATTCTCTGAAGCCTTGAAACCAGAAGTCAGAGCAGAAAGCAGCTTCAAGAGAAGCAATCCTCAGGGAACTAAGTACCTCCGAGGCCACATTCCAGCTTTCTTAACTGTAATTTATGTAAAACGAAATAAAATCTCAGCCGGGCAGTGGTGGTGAACGCCTTAAATCCCAGCATTTGGAAGGCAGAGGCAGGTGCATCTCTTGTGAGTTCGAGGCCAGCCTGGTCTTCAGAGCAAGTTCCAGGACAGCCAGGGCTGCACAGAGAAACCCTGTCTCGAAACACCAAAATAAATAAATATAAATAAATAAATAAACTCTCGGAGTGTAGTGTTGACTTCTATTTGAAATTCCACAGCCCACAGACCAGTCTGAGAGCAAAGTGGACCTGTTAATATCAACTGCATTAGAGACCCCGGTATCCAGGTTTGTGGGGCCCCTCATACCCTCTCTCGACAGGGCCAGGTGAGTGCCCTGACCTCCGCTCCTTTCTAGCTTCAGGTCCCCAGGTGATGGCTGAAAGTCACGACCCACGTGCCTGCCCTGTCTCTCCTTCTTCCTCCCCTCCCTGAAAGTCCTAAAGCCAGACCTTCAGTCCAATCCATGGAAGAAGGCACAGACTGTTCCCTAAGGATGCTCAGGGCAAAAGGAAAGCTGAAGAGCGTTTGCTGGTAACTGGACAAGAAAGCATTGCTGCATTACTGCATTACTGCATTACTGCACAGTGTCCAACAGGGCAGCACTAGCTGCAAACAGCTGCCTAAATAGAAATTTTAATGAGTTGACATTAGATAAGAGTTTACAATTCAGTCCCTTCGTCACACTAGCCATAGGTATTTCCTTGTGTAAGAGCCACACGAGAGCTGGGAGATGGACCCGTCAGTAAGGCGCTTGCTGCACACACATGAGGCTCTGGGGATCTCCAGCACCCGTTTAAAAAGCTGAGCATGGTGGGATGCACCTGTAATCCTGGTGCTGGGAAAACTGTGCCCCTCAGAGAGCCAGCCCTTCAGTGAGACACTCTGACTCAGAAAATAAGGTGGAGAGAAATAGAAGAAAATACCGGGTGTTGCCCTGTGGCCTCCACACGGTGTGGACACACATGCACAAATGCATACACTACACACACACACACACACACACACACACACACACACACACACACACACACTTGCTTCCATGTGCAGAACACACAGCAACTGGATGGTATAAGATACTGAAAGGATATTTCCTTTATCATAGAAAGCACTACTCCAGTTCCAGGGATCCTCATTCTCTCTTCTGTCCTCTCTGGGCACCAGGCATGCACAAGGATATAGGCAGGAAAAGCCACTCATAAACATAAAATAAAAATAAAAGAATTTTAAAAGAGAAACTGTAGGTAGAGACAAGAGTCTACTTACATGCCTGGGTAAGGACTTATTTATTTATTTATATTTATTTTGGTGTCTGTTGGGTGTGAGTGCACATGTGTGCACATACGTGTGGAGACCAGAGGTTGACTTTCCATGTCTTCTTTGATCATTATTTATCTTTATTTGAGACAGAGTAGAAACTTAATCTGATTACGGTGCTCAGAAGAGGGCCTTTGGGAGTGTCTGGGGTCAGATAAGGTCATAAGAGCAGAGTCCCATGATTGGTTGCCCTCCAGTGGATTTTTATAAAAAGAAATCACAATATGCTCTCTCTCTCTCTCTCTCTCTCTCTCTCTCTCTCTCTCTCTCTCTCTCTCTCTCTCTCTCTCACTCTCGCTCTCACTCACTCGCGCGCGCGCTCATGTGTGTGTGTGTGTGTGTGTGTGTGTGTGTGTGTGCCTGTGCACCACATGATACCAATGGTAGTTGGATGTGAAACACACCCCATAGGCTCATACATTTGAAGGCTTGGTTCTCAGATGCTGATACTATGTACCATACACGTACACATATACATGCATGCACACACACAGGTGCACACCTTCTGTACACTTGGGGTTAGCCCATTTCTCTTTAGAGCAAATGTTGTACCATTGAGCTGCACCCTCAGCTCTCTTAGCACAAACTCTCAGCGGTTCCTCAAGCTGGCCTTGAACTCACTTTGTAGCCCAGGCAGGCCCTGACATTGCTAACCTCTGGAGTATCTGGAATTACAGACCTACGTCACCAGGCCTAGCTGGAATTGTCCTATTCCTTAAGCAAGGTTGAGACCAACATCAAAATGGCCTCACAGGGCTGGGGGCATGCCAGGCAAGTGTGAGCCCCGGGGTTCATCACCAACACACAAGTACAGCTCCTGAAATCGCTGTTGCCTGGACGGCCATGAAGATGCAGCTGTCTTCGCCTGAGGAATGCCTGGAGCATGCTTTTCCACTCATTCTTTCCTTTGGGCTTCTGCATGAGAGATGTATGACATAGACCTAGGCGGGAAGACTTCTGGTAAGTACAGGATTCTACATGCCAGGAACAAGGAGAGGAGAGGAAACAGGCTGGGAATGTTGAGGGAGGCATTCTCTCGGAAGTGTTCCAGAGAAAATTGACAGAATGAAACAATAAAAAATGCAGTGACTGATGATCCAGTGGGAAATTATAAATCGGAGCCTCCAGAGGTCCTGCAAAAGAGTTAAGAATTGAAAACACCCTTCGAGTACCTACCTGGTTTTGTCTGTCTTCCTCAGACACCCCAGGTTAGATAGTGCGGGTAGGGTCAGTGGCTTCTACCATTCGCTTACACCTGCCTCTTTGTGAAGGAAGGAGAAAGGGAAAGAAGGGAGGGAGGGAAAAAGGAGCGAGGGAAGGAGCTGAGGGGGCTTTGGCTCACAGTTCTTCCTTTTTAAAAAACTTGCTTTTGTTAGTGTGTGTGTGTGTGTGTGTGTGTGTGTGTGTGTGTGTGTGTGTGTCTCATGTGAAGGCCAGGACGCAACTTTGTGGAATCAGTTCTCTCCTTCCACCTTTACACGGGTCCCAGGAATTGGACTCGGGTATCAGGCAAGGCAAGCTCCTTTACCCACTGAGCCACCCGGCCAGCCCTGACTCTCATTTTCAACATCTGACAAATAAGGCTCCTGGTGTCAGGTACAAGGTATCCAGGGGTCCAGACGGGGGACCAGGTAGGTTCAAAAGGACCCAGTGTGGAGATCCAGCATTGCACCATGCTACAAACTCCAGAGCTCTCTGCTCCCTTCCCCGTGAACATTTGCCTCAGTTCGGCAGAATCATCTGTTTAAAATGAAATTACGGAGGCAGGAGAGCCCTGAAAGCAAAAACCCTCTCTGGGTACAGGTTATTACCACTGTCTTTATTAGTACTTGAAAGTGCTTTGCAGACACGAGATTGACAAAGGCAATGTAGTAATAGATTGTCCAGGAACTTCTTGGGTTCTTATGCCCAACTTGATACTCTAATGGCTGCGGAAAGAGGGGTGGGAGGGGGCAGGCAGGCAGGAGGCAGCGACAGTCCTCGTCCCTTCAAGGTGGTGACAGAGAAAAGGGGTGACTCACTGATCTCTCTCTAGTTGAGAGGTGGTGGCTCAGAGACTAGCTGAGTATATCAGGTCAGGCAAGACACCACCGTTACTGAGAACAGGGTGTCACTACAAATAGTGACAACAAGCTTTAGAGCCAAGCCCTGGCCTCCCATCCACAAGGGCTGCTCTGTCCTGTGGGGAAACAGAACAGAACTAAGATAGGCCTCACTGACTCCAAGAGAGAGTCTTCTGGAAAGCCAACTCAGCTCAGATGATGGCCCAGTTGTGGCTGCCAGTGGCAAATGACGGAGTTACCCATGATCCTTCAGTTGCCCTCCTCAGTTCTGCCAGACATCAGGGTGAGCTGGATCTTAATTTGACTCTCCCTGGTGTGATCATGTAGAAGGAAAACCCAATGTGAACTCAGGTTTCTCCCACCACACACTTCCCACCCAGATCCCTTCTGTGACCTCAGAAGGTTCAGGCATTGATTTCTTCCCACCAGCAGGCTCTACGTGGGCGTCCTCTAACCCAGTCTGGTTCTGACACACTATCTGCTTGGAAACAGTGTCAGATCCCACAAGTTGAGGGCTTGGCTCCCCAAACCGCCCCTCCCCACCTCAGATGTCAGTATTCTCCCCAAGTTATATTTTTAAATTTTTTAAACTTTCATTGCTTCTTTTATTTTTTGAGATTACAATATAATCATATTTCCCCCCCGTTTCCTTTCCTCCCTCCAGACCCTCCCATGGAGTCCTCCTCACTCTCCTTCAAATGTATAGCCTATCTTTGGACTGTTGTTGGACACACACATATGTATATTTTTGTGTGTTCTGTCTGCATGTATGTATGTACACCATGCATGTGCCTGATACCCATGGAGGCCAGAAGAGTATATCATTTTGCCTGGAATTATAGATGTAAGCTGCCATATGGGTGCAAGGAACCAAGCCCAGGTCCCCTGCAAGAGTAGCAAGTGTTCTCTGCTGAGCCATCTCTCCAGCCCCACTCCCCCGGTCATTTGATTTGTGCTTCTGACCAGATGGCTTTAAGTTAGGAACTGTAGTTTGGATCTTAAATATCCTTCAAAGGCTTGGTCCTGTTATGCTATTAGAAGGTAAAACTTGAAGAACTGGAACCTACTGGGAGATTTAAGGTCATTGAGGACACATCCCTGAAGGAGATATTTGCCCCCCACTCTCTTCTTGGTTTTTACTCTCACCATGATGTGTCCCAAAGCATGGGGACCAATCAACTGGTGATGGGCAGAAACTCCAAAACTGTGAAGCAAACTAAACCTTCTTTCTATATAGGTTGATATATCTGTTTCTATCTGTTACAGTAACAGAAGGCTAAGTAATACATCACATTCCTACAACCTACCCTCCGGGTTCAAACAATGGCTCATGTAAACACTCACTAGCAGTTCATTAGAGAGCACTTTTCAAAGGAGACCAGTGAACAGATCAACAGGGTGGGGTATGGGGCTGGGAGTGAAGCCCAGCGCTTCCATGGCTCTCCAGGTGCACCACCTTTTAGGACTACCCTTGTTGAGCTATCCGGAAGCTTTCCAAGCCTAATCTATTGGGGATTTTGTGGAGTTTTCACTGTATACACATAATTGCTAACGAACCTAGCACAGCCTGTCTACAGCATTCCTCCCTCCATCATGGAGGGCAAGACCCTTCTGGAATAAGAAGGTGTTATCAAACCGTTATCAGACAAGGTCCACCAGAATTATGAACCAGAACCTGTGGATGAAAACCAACAACTGTATATCATAATATCACACCCAGGACCATAGGGCAAGAGTAAATGAGGTCCCGGTTGGTTTGCATTTGTTTTGCATACAATTAGCATACTCCCGCATAGACTTTGAGACAGTCGTTTCTATTTATTCCTCACTTACCTTCAAATCCTGGCCCTCCTCACATCCCAGGGAAAGCAGGTTCTGTCTCCAGTGCTTGATGGTGCCTGAAAGGCCTTTTGGTAATTGCTGAGCACAAATCTCACTAGCACCAGGCAAATGCAGCCTCATTGTACGGTCATTGTCTCCCTTCCACCTGCATGCACTGCTTCCAAAATGTGTGTGCAGAGCTCCTCTGTGGACTTCCCTCAAACCTGCTCTTTGAACCTGCTTGACTTTTCCTTAACGCTTTAACTGGAGTGGGAGTGAGGACTGGGCTTGGGCTAGGCCCCTCAGTGTTCCAACACTGAGGAGATAGGTAGGGATGGATCGATGGATGGATGGATGGATGGATGGATGGATGGATGGATGGATGGATAGCACTGCCTGTTCCCCTCCTCATACCAGGGTCTGGGACAAACATGGAGTGAGCCCCAACCCCCATCTGAGGATTTCATGGCACTAGAAAGATTCTCTAGCTGGTTTGTTAAGCTGCCATCAACTTAGCCAGAGGCCCTGGGTTGAGCTGGAAAGTTCCAGAAAAGAATCTGTCCTTATCAAATTATACATTCTCCTAGGTGGCCTCCTCCATCCTCCAGACCTCAAAGAGCTGTCAAAAGGTTGACACTGGGCCCTTTAGGGAGGCTTCCAAGAGAATTACCGGGACTCCTAAAACGAATGAATGCAAACTGCTCTGAGAGACAGTACAGCCTGTCGGGCAGCTGTGGGCATGCGCATCGCTGCTACTATTATAAAGGTACGCGCTCTGCAAGCTCGGAAGCCAATGAGGGAAACAGAAATAGCCCAGCTAACGGGCCCCAAAGAGTGCTGGCCTCTTCAAAAGATCCCAATCCCGTGAAAAGACAGAAAGGGGAAGGGAATGTTGCAAACTAGAACCTCAGACCTCTTCCCTTCAAAACTGTGGCTGAGGTACAGGGCACAGAAGCACCACTAAAGTGGGTAGGAGGAGAGAGCATGACCAAGGAGAAAGGCTATTTTCTGCTCTCTAGAAGGAAGCTCCAGCTACTAAGACATTGCAAAAGGTCTGAGCCAAATTCTATTTCTCCCTCCCTCTCTCCCTCTCTCCCTCCCACCCTCCCTCCCTCCTACTCTCCTTCCCTCCCTCCCTCCCACCCCAGTTAAATGGTGATAAGCTTCCAGAGGCTGTGTGAGTGTGGCCCAGTCCCTTAACCTGAGTGCTCTAGTACCCTGGAATCTAAAATGGCAGCCCCTGTCCCTGTTCTAAAGCTTGACTTGAAGACGAACATGGCGGGCATTCTAAATGCATCTGTCTGTGATAAACAGCTTCTGCAGAAGATATTAGAATCAGTGAGAACAGTAGCTCAGCAGTTAGGAGCACCAGCTGCTCTTGCAGAGAACCAGGGTTCAGTTCCCAGCACCTAGTAATAGCTCACAACTATCCATAACTCTAGTTCCAAGGAATACAATGCTCCATGAGGTATGCACAAGGCGCAAATACATACAGAGAGGAAGAACATCCATACACATAAATCCAAAATGAGTATTTAAAACAAAACTGTGGGAGTTACAAACCTATATTAACCACTTGCATGGGAGCAAGTGAGGGGGTAAGAACTCTGTCCTCGACTCCCAGAGGCGCTGCACAAAGCCCTGGACTTCCTGTTGCTGGCTCCCTGGGAGGGCAGCACAGGCTCTGTGGTAGCACTCAGGATGAACCAGCTGGCCCCCTCTGAGTGGACCTTTGTTCTCTCCATGGCGTGCTTCTCATGTTCAAAGAGGGTCCTTTCACGGGACACAGTGCACAGTAGCATGGATCTCCAACTGAGAAGGAGAAGCTGTTAAAGCCCGGTGGGTCTCGAGAGGTCAACCCCCAGGGACCCCACTGCAGTCACTGGCTTAGACAATGCAAACTGTTTATCTGTTTTTAGATTGTCCAACATAACGAAGATTATCTAGTACAAAATTATCTTAGCAATCACTTTGTTTATAACACACTCACAGGGCTGGAGAGATGGTACAGAAGAGCACTTGGTGCTCTTCCAAGGGACCCCCAGGGTCAGTTCCTACCACCTACTTGAGATGGCTCACAAACACCTATGACTCTAGAGTCAGGGGATCCAGTACACTTTTCTGACTCTGTGGACACACACATACACATACTGACATAAACATAAATAATAATAAATAGTAGCAGGGCTCAGTGGTTAAGAGCAACTGTTGCTCTTGCTAAGGACCTTGCTGAGGTTTGGTTCCCAGCATCCACATGGAGGCTCACGACCATCTGTAACTCCAGTCCCAGGAGATCTGATACCTTTTTGATATATGTAAGCACCAGGCATGCCTGTGATGCACATACACACATATAGGCAAAACACACACATAAAATAATAAAATAATATAACCACTTACATGGACCAGCAAGACAGCTCAGTGGATAAAAGCATTTGCCATGCAAGCTTGGCAATCTGGATTCAGTCCCTGCAACCTACTATGGAAGGTAAGAATCAATTCCTAAAACTTGTTCTCTGACTTACACACACACACACACACACACACACACACACACACACACACACACACCAGTGATAATGTATATAAATAAAATTTTAAAATAAATAAATAAAACACACTCACATACATTCCCTTAGGATCTGAGTAAAGGGCCAACAGAGCCTTTACCAGTAAGCATCTGGGATGTGCTTTGTCACCTAGTAAGCAAGCTGACGTTCTCCCCCAAAGCAGCAGCCCATGCTCACTTGTGGGCTGGGTCCAAGGAGAACATATTGGCCAGAGTGAATGGAGAGGCTTGGTTGGTTTAGCCAACGCAGCACAAAGATGCCATGATCTTGCAATGGGAGCAAAGCCAGGGAACTTGCAAAGCTGCAGGTCCTATTATCGGCCATGGTGGGCAAGTCCCTTTCTGACTTTGGTGTCCATGGGGTATCGCTGTGATGGGTTATATGCAAAATGCAGAGCCTACATTAGATGATCATACCTGTTGGCTCTGTCATCCCTACCCACCTGGTTACGGGTTTGAGAGATAGACAAATTAGGCCACCATAATACACGGATGCAAAGAAAACGATGCAGATCAAGCTCTTGATGGGTGCTGAGTCATATAATCCATACATCTGCTACACCAACACGCTTGCGGTCTCTTTTAGAACAGCGAAAATTCAAAGCGTCAATCTCGTGTCTCTATTCTCAAACACCCCCATTCCCAACAAGCCCCTTTGAGACTGAGCAATGAAATCAGACCCTAATCAGCTTTCCCCCAGTCAAAGAGAGCCTGTACACACCTGGAGCACAAGAACCAGGTCTGCCTGGCTCCCTGCACCATACCTAGAATGGCATCTCCTGCATGTATCCGCACAGGGGTGCAAAACACCTTGAGTGGTAATAGCAGACCACGCCCATACATCTGGGTGAAAATAACGGGCCCATCAATGCCCTTTATCTTCCTACCCAAGTGACCTAGGAAAGGGCATGTAACTAACTACTGCCGGTCATAGCTGTCTTTGGGATTGGTTTATAAAGAGTGAACTAGACTTGCTCTCCTTCCCTGGAGCTGTCAAAGGGGTGTAGGTTGGGAGTGGGGGGACATATGCCTATATACCAATAATACAAGCAGGAGTGAGCTGGGCCACACGGAGAGAGAGACACCCTGAGGACCTTTTTTGAGCAGCTGGATCTAGCTGAACCTAAAGTGACAGCAGCTCTGTTATATAACCAAGTTGAATTTCTATTTACAAAACTAGGGGTTTTTTTTCTGTCAAACCCAGAAGTTCTAATAATATGATAGCACGCATTCATGAGGTTAGTTTCCTGTTTCTTCAAGGCATCCACGCGGGCAGTGATAAATAAACACTCTTTGGCTTCCTGAGTGACAGTGGCATGCCACTGCACCTTCAGGAGCCCTCTGAGGCAGCCAGGTCACAGGACAGACTTCCACAGGAGGTTACTGTAGATCTAGCCCCACCCCTTCGAAAGCTGTTTCAGTTCGAACATGAATTGCCCTCCACAGTCTCACCGTTTGAGTCTTGGTCCCCAGCTAGTGGTGCTATTTTGAAAGTGTAGAAACCTGAGGTGGGCCCTAGCTGGAGGCTAGGTCACTGGGGATGGGTCCTTGGGTGTTTGTTCCCCCTCCCTCCGTTCTTCCTATATGTACTCACTCACTCCATCTCTCCCCTTCCTTCCTTCCTCCCCTCTTCCTTTCTGTCACGGTATGAATGGTTTCTGACACATGTTCTCACTGCCATGATGTTCCCCCTCACTCCAGGCTCAGAAACACAGAGCAACCAATCACAAAGTGAGCCCTCTGAAACCATGATCTAAAATATATCTTTTCTCCCAGGAAGTTGTTTGTGTCCGGCATTCTATGGCAGCAACGAAAAGTGACACACACAAATGTGTGCCTGGACAATACCCAAGTGTCTCTTACAATCTCTCGAGACACTGATAGATACCTTGGTTAACCAGGTTGAACAGTCAGGATGGAGAAGAGCAGTTTTTAGGAAAGGTCCTCTTCTGTTGTGGTCATTGGAACCTCACACCATCGGTCACAATTGCAGTCAGGATAATGTTGTGTCCTTTCTTACCGATCTAGGTATGCGGATGTACTTTATCTCCTTGGTCTAATTTCTCAGCTTGAGGAATCCAAATGTCCTCAGCTCACAAGGACTGACCAGGCCTTGGCAAACTGATTTCACCAAAATTCCAAAGAAGTTGCTTCAGGAAACGGAATCACTAGTTATTCATTTACAACGAGAGAGATGACATTTTATATTTAATTGACATGAAGATTAGACTTAGGCAGTCTGAACATTATCTTCTTCATAAGAAAATCTACCATGGAAACTTAATTAAGGTAAATTGGATAAATATAAAATGAGACAAATGGTCCCGGAGAGTCATGTGGCTTATTTTCATGGAACTAGAACGGCCTTGATGACTCAGGTTCAGACGTGAAAGGGTCAGTTCAGCAGGTCACAGTACCCTCTCCAATACACAGCCACAGGCTTCAGAAACCCTTATCAGCTGGGCATAGTGGCACACACCTGAGATTCCAGCCTTCAAAACACTAAGAAAGTGTGGTCCAGAGGATTGAGAGTTTGAGGCCAGCTTGAGCTACGTAGTGAGACTCTGAGTAAATAAATGCCTATAATTCTGGGACCTCAGAGGTGAAGGCAGGAGCATTGTGAGCTCAAGGTCATCCTCAGCTACATCCTGAGCTGGAGGTCAGCCTAGACTACAAGAGACTCTGTTCCAAAAATGAAAAAAAGTTATAGAAAGAAATCCTTCCATACTTGCACAACCCGTACTTCCCACCTCCTCATGGATGTGCTCAAATTGCTTTCACTGTTCGGGTCAATGTCAACAAAAGACTCAGAAGACAGCCACCAAGAATGAGAAGAATCCAGAATCCGAGAACCAAATCCCTGTGAAGAAGCTCCATCTGCATGAAGAGAATGCGGCTGTAGAGAGATGGAGTCTGCAGGTCAGTTGGGTATCTTTAGTTCTTTTTAATGGTCATTTACTCAACTTCTGTCCCTGACCTCACATGTTAGATGTGACTAGCTAAAACTCAAGAGAATGAAATGACTAAGCATCGCAGATGTCCAGCCTTTACACATCCGAAAGCCCAGAATAGAATTCAGATAGTCTCTGGAACCCATAGAAGAGGTTGCAGCCTGCCTTCCCAGAACCCACCTGCCTGGAGCTCCCATCTATGTCATGGGTGAACCTGTTGATTATGACTTTATTCTGTGCCTGGGAAGGTTCACAGAACCTCTTCGCAGTGGAAGATGTCATTCAGGGATAATTTGAATCTATGTTCCCAGGCCATGGTCACTCATATTTGACTCAGAATAAACTATTCTCTTATTTCCCTTAAAGAAGAGCTGCTGCTTCACATCAACAAATCCATCTCTAGCTGCTCATTACCCACCCCACAGTCATTTCTTCTCTCTCCATCTTGACAGAATTCCGATTTAGTCCAAGTGTCCCCATGCTCCCCAAAGCCAGTAAACCATGTGTCTCTCGGGACATCAGCCTCACTTTCTTCCTGTGACCACCAGCTATGACGTCACATGTGGCTAGACTTGGATGGCTATCCTGCTTGAGCCGTGAACAGAGGAAGAGCTGGCTAGAAGCATCCTCAGGCTCTGCACACGGCCCCTCTGTCTTCATCCCATCTCAGAGCTTCCATGCCAGAACAGGAGCTCTCCTTACTGCTTAAGTAAGTGACTTTAATTCTGTTTTTGTCACTTGTAGCCGCCGGCTACCTGACGGGTGTCTTCTATCTGAGGACATTTGAAGAGACAGGCATGCTTGGTTCGCTGTCCTGGGGCAGAACACAAGATGCTCCTCTTCTTTAATAGAGTTATTCAGCTGGACTCTAAATGTAGGGAGGGAACAGGGATCCCAGCAAGGAAACCACGAAGAAGCTAGCTTGTAAGTTCATTTCTTCCTGTTCAAAAAGCTTCTCCAAAGCCAGAAGAAAGGGCAAAGGAAGAAAGGTGGGATGGTAAGCGCAGGGATGGGAAGTGGTTATGAGTGTCACGGAAGACAGCACACTCCAGGGCACGGAAAGGTAGCAGGGTTGGCTTGCTAGAGAGAGCAAGAATGATGTTATTCTGGGGCTGACGAGAGGGCTCAGCAAGCGCTTGCTGCCACAGCTAATGAGCTGAATTTGATTCCCAGGGCCCACATGGTGGGAAGAAAGAATGGATTCCTCAGCCGGGCAGCGCTGGCACACGCCTCTAGTCCCAGCACTCGGGAGGCAGAGCCAGGAGGATCTCTGTGAGTTCAAGGCCAGGCTGGTCTACAGAGTGAAATCCAAGACAGGCACCAAAACTACACAGAGAAATCCTGTCTCAAAAAAACAAAAACAAAAACAAAAAAGAATGGATTCCTCAAATCGTACACACACATACACACACATACACACACATGCACATGTATGTACACACACCACACACAAACAATTGTAAAAGAAAAACTCTGAAGTGTAATTATTATAAAACCAGAATCTCCCTCCCCCACGATCAAATCTTTTCCAATTAAAACTGCTACAACTAGGGCTGGAGAGATGGCTGAGCAGAGGATCTAGGTTTGATTTCAGCACCCACACGACAGCTCCTAACCATCTGTAACTCCATTCCCCAGGGATCTGACACTCTCTTTGGGCTTCTACAGGTACTAGGCAAGCACACGGTAAGCAGACATACATGTAGGCAAAATACCCATGCACATAAAATAGAATAATTTTTTAAAAAAGCTATTACAATCTTTCTTTAAAATGAAAAATGATAAGATACAAGTATTCCCCCCAAAATACCTTTAAAATACTTCAATAACTAAAACAGGAATAAAACAGGGGAACAGATTGGGTAAAACAGCTGATATAACAATGTATAGAAGCCAATTTTAGAAAGAAACTTAGATTTCATCTCTTAGATACATTAAATGAAAGACTTTGCCTAATGTTCAGCTGGAGGCTCCCCCAGATTCTTCTGTTCCATTTTGCCTAGTGAACAGAAGACATGCTTTCCTGTCTTTGAAGAGAGGTGGCCATGAGCTGCCTGATGTGAGCCCCACCAGAAGGCACAGCAGGTGTCCAGGTTAGGGTCCCCCCACCCCCACCCCCCCGGCCGTCTTCTCTCTGCTCTTGTCCCTTCCTGCAGGTCACTGCACAGCACTCCAGCTAGAAAAAGTTTCGTGATGATTGACACTCAAAGAGTAATGTTACTGGTTCACACAGGTGTCGAGCCACACTGCCCATCAGAGGTGACATGGTGACAGAAGCAGATCATAGCTGTAACATGAGAAGAGGAAGCTGGTTATCACTCAGGTAGTCAGGAAACAGAAAGCTTGGACTGGAAACAGGGCCAGGCTATTTATTCCCCATCCCCCTTTTTAGTTTTTTTTTTTTAAAGGTTAGCAATTTCTTATTTAACTAAGTAGTTCCCACCAGCTGGAAACTACTGTTCACACACAAGACAGTGGAGTCCACTTCACCTCTACATCATAAGAATACGTAGACAGAACAAGTGGATTCCAGAGCCAAGTCTGATATAGCCCGCTGCCCTTGACCTCTTGCCCTCAAGGGACATGGGGTTAGCCAAGCAAGGGGGTCCTCAAGATGGGATAGGAGACAAGTATTCTTACTCTTCCTTCCCCAGGAAAAGGCCTCTGCCACCGGTAGACACTACAGATGTTGTCCTGCAAATAATGTCAGGCTAGCGTGGACTCCCAAAGCAGCTAACAGCCAACAACTTTGCCCCTACTACATAGGCAGTTCTCAAGGGCCCACCTGGCCCTGGGCCAGATCCACCAATGGCCTCATCCACATTCTGAGGCCTCCAGAACTTAGCCTGTCTGTGTTAGAGGAGCACAAACTTTTTGGTTTGGGTTTTTAAGGGCTTTTATTCCCCATCCCCCTTTTTAGTTTTTTTTTTAAAGTTAGCAATTTTTTATTTAACTAAGTATATATTCTTGTGTAAATTTTTCTCATAACTGAAACATTTCCTCCTGGAGGAAAATCATGCATCCCAGAAAGTCAAGGAAACTTACAATGTTCAAAAACTTAACAAGACTCACAAGACCCCTGAGGTGGTTTGAAAGAAAATGTCATGGTGTCTCTTCACAGAAATAGAAACTCTAACTAAGACAGAAGTTGGTATCAGGAGTGGTATATTGCTGTGATAGGCCTGACCATGTTTTTGTTTGGAGAAGTATGGACTTTGGTACTTTGGGTTTGGAAAGCAGTGGAATACTTTAAGCACTGCTTAATGGGCCATACCAGTAGGAGCATGGAAGGCAGTAGTGCTGAGTGTGATTTGATGAACTGTGGAGGGCTACTGCAAGAGGTTTCAGAGGAGAAGAATTTTAGTATGTTACCAGAGATTGTTTTTGTGGTATTTTGGTGAAAAAAGTAGCTGCTTTTTGCCCTTGTCAAAAGTGTCTGCCTGCGGCTAAAGTAAAGAGTTTTGGATTAATTCCATTGGCAGAGGAATCTCAAAACAGCCTAGTATAGACTCTGTCATGTGGTTATTAGTGGTAACTCTAATGAAAATTTATAATTAAAAGGAGCAAGTTGAGCAGGATAAATTACATAATGTAAATTTTGAGGAGAAAAAAAGAACACCAGGAAATAGGATAGAGCTAAATCCTGTGTTCAAGGAGATAAGCAGATTAAGAAATGGAATAAAGGGAGTGGTGACCTCAGGCCAAGATCCCACCCAGCTAAGTTCCCTACTTGTAAAAAGGAACTAAAGAAAAGCTTAGAGCCAGGTGTGATGCACGTGTTTAATCCCAGTACTCATAAGGCAGAGGCAATCGGATCTCTGAGTCTGAGGCCAGCCTGGTCTACAGAGCAAGTTCAGGGACAGCCAAGCTTAGGCAGTAAAGGTAACAATCAAAAACAGAAAGTCAGTGAAGATGTGATTGAATGTTCCAGCCCCAACAAGCAGCAGAATTTGGCAGCTTCAGCTTTAGAGTTAAGAATAGAAGAAACAGGTTGTGGAATTGGCCTCCACACCTAAGGAAAGCCACTGAGGCCAAGCATGTGTCAAGGGTGTCTCTGAATGAAGGCCTAGGGAGGCCATTGTGTAAAGCTGTGAAGTTGATGTTAGAGATGCTGGAGTCATGGGACACCTGCCAAGGAGAGCTGCTAACAGGGAGTGGAACCAGCCCAAGAGAAAGAAGTGTTATAGTCAACAAAGCTGAACAGAGTTGGAGATCTAAAGAAGATTTTGACATCAGACATGGAGATGCAGAGTTTGGAGTTTGCCTGGCTGGTTTTCGGTCTTGTTTTGGTCCAGTATTTCCTCACTATGCTCCCTTCCCTGTGTTTTGGAATGGTAATGTATATCTTGTGCCATTATATGTTGGAAACATGTGACCTGCTTTTTGATTTTGATTTTATAGGGGGTTACAGTTAAGAGATTGCATGAGGCCGGGCGGTGGTGGCGCACGCCTTTAATCCCAGCACTCGGGAGGCAGAGGCAGGCAGATCTCTGTGAGTTCGAGGCCAGCCTGGGCTACCAAGTGAGTCCCAGGAAAGGCGCAAAGCTACACAGAGAAACCCTGTCTCGAAAAAAAAAAAAAAAAGAGAGATTGCATGAGTCTCAGAAGTGACTTTGGACTTTTAAACATTGTTGAGACTGTGATTGATAGACTGTAAGGACTTTTGAAATTGGAGTAAATGATATGGCTACAAGCCTGTGGGTACCAGGGAGTACAATGTGATAGTTTGAAGAAAAATGGTCCCCAAAGGGAGTGGCACTATTAGGAGGTGTAGCCTTGTTTAAGTAGGTGTGGCCTTGTTGGAAGAAGTGTATCACTGTGGGGGTGGGCTTTGAGATCTCCTATGCTCAATATACCACCCAGTGACACAGTCCATTTCCTGTTGCCTTCTGAAGATGTAGCCAGCACCATGGCTGCCTGCATGCCACCATGCTCCCCATCATGATAATAATGGATTGAACCTCTGAAACTGTAGGTGAGCCACCCAATTCAATGTTTTCCTTTATAAGAGTTGCTGTATGCCAAGTGGTGGTGGCTCATGCCTTTAATCCCAGCACTCAGGAGGCAGAGCCAAGAGTATCTCTGTGAGTTCAAGGCCAGCCTGATCTACAGAGCTAGATCCAGGACAGGCACCAAACTACACAGAGAAACCTTGTCTCAAAAAAAAAAAAAAAAAAAAAAAAAAGTTCAAGTCTTCCATCTGTGAGCTCCTCTACAAAGCAAAAATAAATTAAATACGTTCTTCAAGAGGGAAGAACCAGGACACCCACACAATCTAAACCAAGCAGAATCAAACTCCAACAATTACAAATAACTCAATGTCCAATTATCTGGGATCTACTCATGATCTTCTGGACTCCTCCAAAGGGCTTGGGTCACTTCTCCGGCTCTGCCCTCTGCAGCACACACAGCTTGTCTTCTAGGCTCCAGCTGGCTCCACTCCACTGCTGCTGCTGTTCCTGGTGGTCATCCCATGGTACCGGCATCTCCAAAATGCTGGAGTCCCTAGCTACAACTGGAACTACAACTGGACTGCACTTTGACCAATAGCCTTTCAGGGTTCTCTTCATGGTGCCAAGCCCCAACTTCTTTGCATAACCCCTTCAGTCTTAAGACTTCAACTACCACTGAGGCTGCACCTTCACCAATGGCCTCTTCTGGCCTCTCACAGTGCCAAGCCTCAGCTGCTCTCCATAACCCCTTCACGCCTTCAAAACCAGTACCACCTGGGTGACTCTTACACATTACCAAGTCCTGCTGCCAACAGGAGGTACAACCATGGTCACATCTGGAACACAGCTTCTCTGTGCTCTCAGAAACACTTCCCAGAAGATTTCACCCCAGTGATGCTGATCTCTTCTTAATCACCGCTAAGTTCTTAGCTCCAGATGACCATCATCAAGTATTCCAGTTACGTAAGGTTTCTCTTTAGTAGTTCTGGTATCTTGTTAATCACAGCTGATTCTTCAGCCCCAGCTAACCAGAACCACAGAATCTTGATTCAAAAATAACAAATGGCCCTGATAGGATCTTTAAACTTTCCTCTGAAACTTTACAAGACAGGCCTCCATCCTCTGCACTGCTCTCAAAATTCTTATCTTCCAAGCTCCCACAGAGCTCTTTACACTCGATGGCTCTTCTAGCCCAAAGTTCCAAAGTCCTTCCACAATCCTCTCAAAACATGGTCAGGTCTGTCACAGCAATACCACACTACACTGGTATCAGTTTGTCTCAGGGTTTCTATTGCTGTGAAGAAACACCATAACCAAAAAGCAAGTTGGGGAGGAAAGGGTTTATCTGGCTTAATCTCCAGCAGGAGTGTCAGAAGGGACAAACCACATCCAAACTGTCTTAGTTGGGGTTTCTATTGCTGTGACGAAACACCATGACCAGAAAGCAAATTGGGGAAGAAAGGGTTTACTTGGCTTATACTTCAGGATCATAGTCTATCATGGGAGGAAGCCAGAACAGGAACTCAAGCAGGGCAGAAACATGGAGGCAGGAGCTGATGCTGAGGCCATGGAGGGGTACTGTTTACTGGCTTGCTTCCCCTGGCTAGCTCGGCTTGCTGTTGTTTGTTTGTTTGTTTGTTTGAGATAGAGTTTCTCTGTGTATCCTTGGCTGTCCTGGAACTCATTCTGTAGACCAGACTGGCCTGGAACACAGAGATCTGCCTGCCTCTGCCTCTGCCTCTGCCTCTGCCTCTGCCTCTGCCTCTGCCTCTGCCTCTGCCTCAGCCTCTGCCTCAGCCTCTGCGTCTGCGTCTGTGTCTGCGTCTGCCTCCCGAGTGCTGGGATGAAAAGTGTGTGCCACCACCACCTCGCCTAACCTGCTTTCTTATAGAACCTAAGACCATCAGTCCAGGGATGGTACCACCCACCATGGGCTGGGCCCTCCCCATTAATTGAAAAAATGTCTTACAACTGGATCTCATGGAGGCATTTCCTCACCTGAGGCTCCTTCCTCTCTGGTGACTCTAGCTTGTGTCAAGTTGACACACAAAACCAGCCAGTACACAAACTACAGCATGGGAGGTAGAAATGTTCCACGACCTGACTGGGGTACTGGCCACGTGGGAACCTACATTTATCAATTCTTAAACCTACACAACTAGATGTGTGCATGTTGTTATTGTATAAAAAACGATGGCTCGGTGGGTAAGCACACTCGATGCATAAAGCATGAGGACTTGAGTTCGAATCCCAAAAACTAGTGTCCTAATGTGTTTTCCGTTGCTTTGGTAAAAGGACTAGGGAAGAAAGGTGAATTTGTTAGACTCACGCTTCCACGTCATGACCCATAGTTGAAGGAAGTCAAGGTAGGACAAGACTTGAACTTGGAAGCAGGAACTGACGCAGAGACCATGGAGGGGTGCTGCTTACTGGCTTGCCCAGCTTCCTTTCTTTATCCAGCACCTGCCCAGGGTGGCAGTGCCCACAATGCACTGGGCCATCTTATATCAATTAGCAATTAAGAAAATGCCCCTTCTGCTGGGTGGTGGTGGCACACACCTTTAATCGCAGCACTTGGGAGACAGAGCCAGGCGAATCTCTGTGAGTTCGTGGCCAGCCTGGTCTACAGAGCAAGATCCAAGATAGGCACCAAAACTACACAGAGAAACTCTATCTCAAAAAAATAAATAAATAAATAAATAAATAAATAAATAAATAAATAAATAAATAAATTAAAATAAAATAAAATAAAAATAAAAAAAAGAAAAGAAAAAAAAGAAAAAGAAAGAAAGAAAGAAAGAAAATGCCCCTTCAGATATGCCCACAGGCCAATCCAATGGAGCCAATTTCTCAACTGAGATTCCTTCTTTCCAGATACTGTCACTCCTCGGGGTTTTGCCTTTGACGTGTAAAGGATTTTCCCTGGAGACTTTCTGGAGACCTCTCTAGGACATGTCACCACAGGTCTGCTGACTAAATGGAGAACTGGATATTTCTGGTTACCCCTTCCTCCTGTAACTGCAAAGGGGCTCAGTTCTGTCTGAGGCTTGGTCAGCTCCCTATAGTGAAGTCTGGGTCACACTCATTCCAAAGGACAAGCCATCCTCAGTCCTCTTGCTTTGTCTGCTCATGAACAGATAGTGCAGCCCAGTCCCACTCCCTAGGACTCTGTGGAACCCTGCTCCCATGAGATCCAGCTATAAGACATTTTCTCAATTAGTGATTGATGGGGAGGGCCCAGCCCATTGTGGGTGGTACTATCCCTGAACTAGTGACCTTAGCTTCTATAAGAAAGCAAGCTAGACAAGGTGGTAGTGGCACACACTTTTCATCCCAGCTAAATAGGACATTATATTTTTAAAAGCTGGACATGGGGGACTGTAGCTGGACAGTTTTCTCTCCCATCCCGTCAAGCCCTGGCAGTTCCTTAGCCCATTTATAAAGTAAACATACAGACACTTATATTATTTAAACTGTTTGGCCTAATGGCTCAGGCTTCTAGCTATCTAGTTCTTACATCTTAAATTAATCCATTTCTATAAATCTATACCTTGCCACATGGCTCGTGGCTTACTGGCATCTTCACATGCTGCTTGTCATGGCGGCAGCTGGCAGTGTCTCCCTCCGCCTTCCTGTTCTCTCATTTCTCCTCTCTGTTAGTCCCGCCTATACTTCCTGCATGGCTACTGGCCAATCAGTGTTTTATTTATTGACCAATCAGAGCAACACATTTGACATACAGACCATCCCACAGCAGGGGACTACAGAGAAGAAAGGTGACCAAGGGCCCAACTCTGGTCCCCAAGTTCCATGTCAGGTGGGCCATAATTATGTAACTCCAGATCCAGGGGCTCCAATGCCCTCCTTTGACCTCTGCAGGCACCCCCACACGTGTGACATATATCCACACAAACACACATAAATATACACAATTAAATAAAAATAAATCTTTAAAAAAATCCGAACATGATCATAAATGCAGTGTTGAGGGCAGAGACAGGCAGATTTGAGATGCTCACTAGCCAGCCAGCCTAGCCAAAACAGGGAGCCTCAGGTTCAGGGAGAGACCCTGTGTCAAGGGTGAGGCAGCAAGCAACAGGGCAAGACATCTTATGCCTTCCTTTTGTCTTGACATGATGTGTGCATCTGCACATACAATGTGCAGACAGACAGACAGACAGACAAGACACACACACACACACACACACACACACACACACACACACACACACTGAAATACCCTTTATCAGAATGACAAAATTCTAGGTACTTGGTCACGTAGCCTGCTGGGAAAGTATGGGAAACAGCACTCTTAGAATCTGCTGGTGGCAGTACAAATAAGAACGACATTTATAGTGGACAATTTCCCAAATCAATCAAATTTGAAAGTATGTATTTCTGACTTAGCAATTACATTTCTGGAATATATGCTATAGGAATAGTGTTCACGTGCAGCATAATTTACGGACAAGGTTTGCCATTGCAATACAGCAGAGTTCTGGAAACGGCCTAAAGGCCCAGCAGTACCGTTCATTGTGTTCCTGTCGCTGTGATAAAATACCCTGACAAAAGCAGACTTAGGGGGAAAGGGCTGATTCTGGCTCATACTCTGATGTCACGATCTATCATGTAAATATCAAAGGATCAATTTAGTATATTCTTGGATTATACTTCGTTAGAATGTTTGACTTTTATAAAGGGGGTTTCATCTGAGGTTCCCTTCAAGATGGTTCCCCCAGGGTATTTCCCTGAAGGGCTCCCAGCCTGGGCTGCAGGTGCCTCGGAGCCTGGAAGCAGTCCAAGGAGAAGGTGAAGGAAAGAACAGGCGTGTGGCTCCCTGGGGAGACGCTTCCATTTTTCTTAGCAGATGTTTCCTTGGGTTTTATGAAAACTTGTCTGCATCTGACAGGCGAGTGCTGACCATGGGAAGCTGTCACTCCCTGGGGTTTTGCCTTTGACGTGTAAAAGATTCTCCCTGGGGACTTTCTGGAGACCTCTCTTGGGCATGTCTGCTGTCTAAATGGAGAACTGGATGTTTCTGGTTACCCCTTCCTCCTATTACCGCAAAGGGGCTCAGTTCTGTCTGAGGCTTGGTCAGCTCCCTGTAGTGAAGTCTGGGTCACACTCATTCCAAAGGACAAGCCATCCTCAGTCCTCTTGCTTTGTCTGCTCATGAACAGATAGTGAAGCCCAGTCCCACTCCCTAGGACCCTGTGGAACCCTGTTTCCTGCTCCAAGTCCAAGGGAGAACAAAGCCCTCGTCTCTGCCGGCTCCTGCTTGCCTCACCAAAATCTTAAGACTCATTTCCAGGGGTAAAACTCCCCATCCCAGCACCACAGCTCAAGGGAGGCTGTTGGACTACTCTACAAACCAGCATCCCATGCCCACCAGACATGAACCAATGGCTCCCAACCAAAGACTAATGTCCCTCCATGAGAAGAACCTAATTTGACTTCTCTTCTTGTCCAAAGCTGTCTCCAGCAGGGACTGTGCCTTCATTAATATGTGTAGTCTGGAGCCTGGAGCTGCCTGCCAAGCCTCCAGCTAATTGGAAATTGACAGTCTCTGCCTGAGGGGAGACTGGCTCTGCCCACAGTCTCTGGGCCTCAGATCCCACACAGGCTGGCCTTGGTTGGCCAAATGGGGAGCGTTTCAGTCAGGCATTCCGTTGCTACGACAGAGACCTGAGAAACGACTTAAGAAGAGGAAAAGGCTGCTGTGACTCACAGCTTTGGGGTTTAGTCCAGGTCTGATGGGCTCTGGGGATTCTGGGCCCTGAGGCAGAACATCCTGGCAGAAGGATTTGTAATGGAGCAGAGCAGCTTAGCTCACGGCTGAGAAGAAGCAGAAAGAGACAAGAAACATCTTCCCGAGGCATGCCCTCAGTGACTCACTTCCAGCCTCCTACTTTCTAACACCTCCCATTATGCCTCCATATTCTGAATCCATCAAGGGACTGATTGATTAGGTCAGAATCTTCGCTGTTCAATGGCTTCCCCAAAACCTGTCAGCCAGCAACCAACCAAGCCCCCACCCTGTAGGAGGCCCTCAAAACAACAGAGGGCACTCTCGCTGTAGCCATGGGCCACTGTGCGAAAGTCTAGACAGTTAAGGGTAACATTATTATTTTGAGCATTTTATTTATGGGGGTGGGGGGCATGCACTCACACAGAGGTCAGAGGACAACTTGTGGGAGTCATTTCTCTCCTTCCACCATGTGGATCCCAGGGATCAAACTCAAGTCATCGGTCTTAGTGGCAAGAACCTTCACTCCCTGAGCCATCTTGTCAGCAAAACACTAAATTCTTAACCAGGAGGCTGGAGTGGTGATCCAGTCAATAGAGTACCTGCCGTGCAAGCAGAAGGACCTGGGTTCAAATCCCTGGCACCCATATAAAAGCTGGGCACAGTGGCACAAATCTAAGCCTCTATCTCCAAAAAGCTATTTGCATTACCATTCACAACAGTAGCAAAAGTACAGCTACAAAGTAGCAACGAAGATTATTTTATAGTTGGGAGTCACCACAGCATGAGGAACTATATTAAGGGGTCACAGCATTAGGAAGGTTGAGAACCACTGGGCTAGTCGGTGAAAAAGGCCAAGGGTACCTGTTGACCAACCCATCATCATGGTCAAGGAACAAGTCAGACCCCACCTGTACCACCATGCCCAAGGCCTCGCTTACTGTCTCCACTCCTAATCAGCTCTCTCCTATAGCAGGTTTTCTTGTCAGACTATCTTTGCATCACCAGCCCCCAAATAACAACTCAGAGACTTAGTATTAAGTATGAAATCTTGGCCATAGCTTAGGCTTTTTTCCACTAGCTTATGACTTAAATTAACCCATATTTTTATCAATCTGTGTCCCACCATGGGGCTTTAACCTCTCTCCCATTCTGTGTGTCCAACTCATTCCACATCTCAATGGCATCTCCTGTACACCTCGATTTTCCTCTTCCTCTCTCTGCCTGGAAGTCCAGCCTATCTCTCCTGCCTAGCTATTGACTGTTCAGCTTTTTATTATACCAATCACAACAATACCTCTTCACAGTGTACAAATATCCCACAACATTTCTCCTTTTTGTCTAAATAAAAAGGAAAAGTTTTAACTCTAACATAGTAAAACTATATACAATAAAAACAATTATCAGGTAAGAATTACATTCACAATGTCCAGTCCATTTGCATTTGGCAAATTTAGAGAAAATACTCCATTATCTATCCTATATTCATGAGTCCAAAGTTTTGTACCTAATTCACTTTGTATCCTAACTTATATTACCAACCCAAAACTACCCTTTTAGATCTCAAAACATTTTCTTAGATAAACAATTTAAGCTTTTATGTCTCTCATCCTTATAGACTTTACATCCCTTTTGTGAGTTTCTTTTCTGAATTTGGTAACAAGGGAAACTGTAACTATAACAATCTAGTCTTCAACCCCATCAATGACCCAAGAAGGATATAATACCTGAGTAAACTGGAAGTGCAGAACAAGCAACTTCCAAAAGTATAGAAATGACAGAAACGGCTGGCTTCCTGGACAGTCACCCAAGGTTACTCTACAATGTTGGAGCATCCATCTTCAGCCTACAGACCTAGAATATCTGACAGACTTTTCTGTGAAGTAAGAATTTTGAAGGACTCTCCTACCTTGTCTTGGTAAAGTTCAGCAGTCACTTTCTTTTGTGTCCTGCTTATCCAATTTGGACAACATAGAGTCAGCAGTCAAGGCAAGGGCAGTTTCTTGTGCAGTGGCTAACTTTACCACAATAAAAGCAAACACCATATGGCGGTTTTTTTGATGCTCATCATCCTTTTTTTTTTTTTCAAGTAGATTGGTGCTGCCAGGAGCAGGCATATCTCACTGTCATGAAAAACCTTGTGTTATTAAAACATCTTAAATGCCATATTCTGTAGGTCTCTGAAATATTTCAAGATCATCTATCTATCTAAAATATATCTCCGTATGACCTTGAAAACATACCTAACATGACTAAAAGTTTGATTGTTATAGATGACTAACTACTAATTTGTTTAATTATCTTAAATGGTTTATAATAATAGCTTTCAAGGACTAGAACTTTTTAAATGATCTGCATAGGTACAATACCTTAAACAAGAGTAAAAACATATATACACATATATATAGCAAATTGTAACAAAAATAATCTTGAATTTGTATCAATATACAAAAACCGATATCAGCCGGGCGGTGGTGGCGCACGCCTTTAATCCCAGCACTCGGGAGGCAGAGCCAGGTGGATTTCTGTGAGTTCGAGGCCAGCCTGGGCTACCAAGTGAGTTCCAGGAAAAGGCGCAAAGCTACACAGAGAAACCCTGTCTCGAAAAACCAAAAAAAAAAACAAAAAAACAAAAAAACATACCAATCTAAAATATTTGAGATTAGTAGTTGCTTTTTAGTCTACAAGTAGATTCAATAATCTACCCGTTTATCCTATCATTCATATACCCCTCCTTTTTCCTTTCAGAAAGAGATCCTTGACTCTAACCTCCCTTACTTAGTTTTCTCCTTTACCATGACCAGTAACAATTTGTAACCAACTCCCCAAATGATGACAAACATCTATAACCACCAAATAGCCAAAAAATAC